>NC_048575.1:18379844-18449844 GCF_013265735.2 Oncorhynchus mykiss | reverse complement strand
TGGCAAAGACACATACAAAAACACCTGTATAGATGAGGACTGTAACACACAGTGTAGATGAAGACTGGAACACACAGTGTCATTGAAGACTGGAACACACAGTGTAGATGAGGACTGTAACACACAGTGTAGATGAGGACTGTAACACACAGTGTAGATGAGGACTGGAACACACAGTGTAGATGAAGACTGGAACACACAGTGTAGATGAGGACTGGAACACACAGTGTCGATGAAGACTGGAACACACAGTGTAGATGAGGACTGGAACACACAGTGTCGATGAAGACTGGGACACACAGTGTCGATGAAGACTGAAACACAAAGTGTAGATGAAGACTGGAACACACAGTGTCATTGAAGACTGAAACACACAGTGTAGATGAGGACTGTAACACACAGTGTAGATGAAGACTGGAACAGACAGTGTAGATGAGGACTGGAACTCACAGTGTAGATGAGGACTGTAACACACAGTGTAGATGAGGACTGAAACACACAGTGTAGATGAGGACTGAAACACACAGTGTAGATGAAGACTGGAACACACAGTGTACATGAGGACTGTAAAACAAAGTGTAGATGAAGACTGGAACACACAGTGTAGATGAGGACTGTAACACACAGTGTAGATGAGGACTGGAACACACAGTGTAGATGAAGACTGGAACACACAGTGTCGATGAAGACTGGAACACACAGTGTAGATGAGGACTGGAACTCACAGTGTAGATGAGGACTGTAACACACAGTGTAGATGAGGACTGGAACACACAGTGTAGATGAAGACTGGAACACACAGTGTAGATGAGGACTGGAACTCACAGTGTAGATGAGGACTGGAACACACAGTGTCGATGAAGACTGTAATGCACAGTGTAGATGAGGACTGTAACACACAGTGTAGATGAGGACTGAAACACACAGTGTAGATGAGGACTGTAACACACAGTGTAGATGAGGACTGGAACACACAGTGTAGATGAGGACTGGAACAGACAGTGTAGATGAGGACTGGAACACATAGTGTAGATGAGGACTGTAATACACAGTGTAGATGAGGACTGGAACAGACAGTGTAGATGAGGACTGGAACACATAGTGTAGATGAGGACTGTAATACACAGTGTAGATGAGGACTGTAATACACAGTGTAGATGAGGACTGGAACAGACAGTGTAGATGAGGACTGGAACAGACAGTGTAGATGAGGACTGGAACAGACAGTGTAGATGAGGACTGGAACACACAGTGTAGATGAGGACTGGAACACACAGTGTAGATGAGGACTGGAACAGACAGTGTAGATGAGGACTGGAACAGACAGTGTAGATGAGGACTGGAACACATAGTGTAGATGAGGACTGTAATACACAGTGTAGATGAGGACTGGAACACACAGTGTAGATGAGGACTGGAACACACAGTGTAGATGAGGACTGGAACACACAGTGTAGATGAGGACTGTAACACACAGTGTAGATGAGGACTGGAACAGACAGTGTAGATGAGGACTGGAACACACAGTGTAGATGAGGACTGTAATACACAGTGTAGATGAGGACTGGAACACACAGTGTAGATGAGGACTGGAACACACAGTGTAGATGAGGACTGGAACACACAGTGTCAATGAGGTCTACATGAACACCCACAACCATGGAGAGAAGACACGCAATATAGACAAGGACAATAACACACAGCCCAATATAGGGTTAATATATAGGGTTACACACAGACACACAAACTCATAGCTCTAAGGATCACGGTCCTTGGGTGTTGTTGGATGGTTGGCTGTTCACTCCTTATCTCTAGCTTATCGCTTCCCTGACATCAGCCTCACACAGGACACACACACACACATGTTCACTCTCACTCGCCTGTGTGTGGAATAGTAATAGAGAAATCATGTATGGAAGAGATAGCAGCTCCACAGCAACACACACACATTGTCTGGGTTTCTCTTAGTGATCCTGAATCCTTTGTCTGCGCTGGCCTTTCCAGTGAAGGGCGCAGAAGCAGAGGCTTATGGGTAGTGAGACAGAGTCTGGGTGAGAGGTTGAGTTTAATATCGCAAAATTAATTTACTCCGTCGGTTTACACACACACACACACACACACACACACACACACACACACACACACACACACACACACACACACGTGCACACACACACCTCCCCTGTTGCAGTATAAATCTTCCTTAGGGCCCAACCCCGCCCCCTCTTTATCATAGCTCCATCTCATCTATCGAGCCACTAAAAGATGGCCACACACACACACACACACACACACACACACACACACACACACACACACACACACACACACACACGCACACACATGCACACACACATGCACACACACACACATACACACACAATCACACATATATACACACACACACACACACACACATACACACACATTAAAATCGGGCAACACAGCCCATACTCCTAGTCTCATTTTGCCTCTGTGTTAATTACAAAGAATAGTGTGAGGCAGGTCACACACAACATAAATCAATACCTTCAAAATAAATATTCTGATGTGACCTAGAAACCCAGCCCTCCGTCCTCATTCTGACATTGATTTTCCACGGCAGGCATTTTTGTGTTAGGAGATTATTTCATGCCAAAAGCACATAAATATATTTACTCTCCGAAGATCAAGGAGAGGCAAGAGAAAATAAATATTGAGTCGTTGGGTAAGCGTGTGTATATGATTCAATATTAAGCTAAATAATTTGCTTACAAGTTGCCCCAATGCATTGGCTGAATCTGAAGAGTGCATTGGAAACAGAAGCCTGTTTTGGAGTGATTGGCTTTGTTGTAGCCGTGAGTGTGCTTTGCAGATTTTGTAGGTGCCTTGGAGAGATAGAGTTGAAATCAATGATGTAAAGTGAAATTGTATGATTGTGTTTGATCTTTAGTTTCAGTAAGGGGGAAGGATTATACATTTTGTAATATTAGAAGAGGCTGGAAAGTTTTTCCTTCTTACTAACCCTCATAAAAACAACAGACACAAAGAGGCACAAACACCATTCACACCTATAGTGCAGAGTCATTCAAAGTATTTGAAGTAGATGTTATTTACTCTATAGGCTATGTCTTACATAGAGCAATTTTCCTTTAGACAAGGTTACTTACAGTGGAGGCTGCTGAGGGGAGAACTGCTCATAATAATGGCCGGAATGAAGCAAATGGAATGACATCAGACACCTGGAAACCATGTTTGATGTATTTGATACCATTCCACTGATTCCGCTCCAGTCATTAACACGAGCCCGTCCTCCCTAATTAAGGTGCAGCAACCTCCAGTGCTTGGGACTAGTATTAATAGAGGCCTAAATGAAAGACACACCATGACCACGCCCCCGCTTAATCTATGACATGTTTATGCATTAAGATGCAGACTTGGCTCTTCATAGTATCCTGATGCTGATTTCTCTAAGCTCTTCTGGGGTTTGGTGGGTGGAGATAAACACACACACACACACACACACACACACACACACACACACACACACACACACACACACACACACACACACACACACACACACACACACACACACACACACACACACACACACACACACACATCACTCAGCTCTTCTGTGGTTTGGTGGGTAAAGAGGCGTCCCTAAACCCTGCTTAGCTTCAAAGGATGATTTTTATCTACGCAGGGGGTCCAAACTGCCAGGGATGCAAGGTGACCTTACCTGGAGACACACACACAAATCATCATCTAACACACTTGCGTACGCACGCACGCATGCACACACACACACACACAGACAGGCTGAACGCACACGCATAAACACACAAAGATACACACAACCATACACACAAAGGTGTGAGGGTCCAGCTATGGGGATTAAATAGTGCTGCTGCTACAAACAGTGAGAAAGGCAGCTCCAGCAAAGCTCTGTTTGGTCACACTGATAACGCTAACACTATTGAGGAAGAATACTGCCATACCTCCATCGCTCTTTCCCCCAGCTGTTTCCCCTTTCTCCTTTTCTCTCCAGTACCTTCTCATATTTCTATGCATCCTTTTGCTTCCATTGAATGTTTGTGCATGTCAGTTAAAGATACGTGCTATTCAGACGTGTGAGTATTGCTGCAGGATTAATTGTGAGCTACTCTGATCCCTGTTCACCTCACCCTCTCTCTATTCACTGAGAGAACCAGATGAATAGTCCGTCTAGGATTCAGTGAGAGCTTGATGATATTAAGAGAAAAGAGAAGGGGGGGGGGGTGGAGATCTTCATTCATTCTCTCCTTCTATTGCTCTGTCCTTTCACTCAGCATATGTGATGGCCTTCTATGATGGATAAGGTGATCACCATCTGATCTCTCATTGTTCCCGGTGCCCAGACCTGTGTGTGTGTGTGTGTGTGTGTGTGTGTGTGTGTGTGTGTGTGTGTGTGTGTGTGTGTGTGTGTGTGTGTGTGTGTGTGTGTGTGTGTGTGTGTGTGTGTGTGTGTGTGTGTGTGTGTGTGCCTATCTGTGTGTTTGACGGAGCCAAATTGAGTTTTCTCATTCAAATCCTCATCTCTATAAATTCTTCTCCTCCTCTCCACCTCTCTTCCTCCCCCTCTCCTCTCTTCCTCCCTGAACTCTGGCTAAGTTTTAAACAGTGATCATATTTGCTCTCTGGAAATGAGATTTCCGCAGACTCAGTTCATCTGAAGACGCTCCCCCTGACCTTTGCTTCTGAGCAGACTGTCTCCCGATCAGCTAGGGCCCTGCATGCCGGTCACTCTGTCTCTCAATCTTCCTCTATTTTGTCTCTCGCTTTCTCTTATTAATTTCTCCCACGTAGCTATAAAGGCCCTGCCGTCCATTCACTCTCATTTTCTCCCTTTTTCTTTGGTTAATTTGGCCTCTGCAGGGCGTTAGGTACCTGTAATTTGGCCTCTGCAGCCGGTTAGGTACCTGTAATTTGGCCTCTGCAGCCCGTTAGGTACCTGTAATTTGGCCTCTGCAGCCCGTTAGGTACCTGTGATGATGTGACACGATGTGCAGGAGAGGTTTAGGAAGAAACACACTGGAGAAGTAGAAACAGCGATACATAGGCAGCTGGAGGGGCAGAGAGAGAGAGAGAGAGAGAGAGAGAGAGAGATGCCAATGCTTGCATTCCTCTGATAAAACGTAAGTAATTCCCAAGTCAAACACACAGAGAGCCTCTGCATCACTCTGCATAGGAAAGAGCCTGTTGTCTGTTGGTGTCAATGTATATTATTGTATCTATCCCTCCATCTATCTCTCTCTCCCTCCTTCTCTCACTCATTCCCCCACTTCACTCTCCCTCACCTTACCTCTCTTTTTTCTCCCTGCATCTTTCTCTCTCCCCCACCGTTTCTTTCCTGTTTCTCTCTCTCTCTTTCTCTCTCTCTCCCTCTTTTCAATTGCAAATAGCAAGAATGTATCCCACCCTACCTACATAATATAAGTATACTATAGAATACTATAGTACTTACTATTGAATTCTGTAGTAAACTGTAGTATACTGTAGAATATTATACTACATACGGTCCCGTGTGGCTCAGTTGGCAGTGCTTGCAATGCCAGGGTTGTGGGCTCCATTCCCAGAGGGGACCAGTATGAAAAAATACAGAAATATATGCACTCACTACTGTTAATCGCTCTGGATAAGAGCGTTTGCTAAATTACTAAAAGGCAAATGTAGCATCCCTCGATCATGTGTTTGTAACTATAGTAAATGCTATAGTATTCCATTTGCATATACCCTGCCAATTCCCCTCCTCCATATACAAATGTGTGCCACCCGTAAGTGAAAAACCTACGTGCTAAGAAGAGAGCATAAATAGAGCATTCCCTACAGATTATAGAAAAGAACAGAAGCTCGGAACTCTCCGGTCAGAACTAAGTCCTACCTACATACAGGTCATGGAAAAGGTGCTCTTTCAGTATTTCTCCAGTAGGTTTCTTCAAGGAGAAAGGCCCCCACTTTCATGTCAAAGACAATGAAGCAAAAACACTTTGGTCAATTCTAAAGTAATGTCCCCAAAAACACTACAGTAAATACTACAGTACTACAGTATATACAACTATTTTTTTACTACAGTATATATACTATAGTAAACTGTAAAAACTACAGTATATTACAGTAAATACTACATTATTTCAGTCCGCAAAAACACTATAGGGAATACTGCCCTACAATGGCGAAACACAGTTACTACGAATTTGGTCAAAATCTTTGATCTGTTGTCATGGCCAGGTATATTATCTGAGTAATGTGCTATTTCATTTCCTGACACAAGAACAATCCAGTTGATCAGAATATACAATGGAGTATCAGAACTAGCGTTTCAGTCTAGACAAAAATAGACTTTGCAGTAAAACAAATTACGTAGATACTGCGTTTTGTCTTTGTAGGGAAGAATACTACAGTAAAGTCCGCAAAAACACTACAGTGAATACTATATTATTCCAACCATAGCATTCCGGAGAGACTTACAGTTAGTGCATTCATTTTATCATAGCTCGGTGGGACAACCACATAATCACAGTCATTGTAAGTTCATTTTTCCTCAATAAAGTATCTAACAGCAAAGAGGTCAAGAGCGAATATTAGTTCACAAAATGTTTTTATTTTATGTATTTTTGTCACCTTTTTTTGGGGGGGGGGTGGAGGGGTGAGAGGAGGGTGCTGTGGAATTATTTAAGATACTCTTTGAGGCAGTGGAGGCTTCTGAGGGGAGAACGGCTCATAATAATGGCCGGAACGGAGCAAATGGAATGGCATCAAACACCTGGAACCCATGTTTGATGTATTTGATACCATTCCACTGATTACGCTCCAGTCCTTACCACAAGCCTGTCCTCCCTAATTAAGGTGCCACCAACCTCCTGTGCTGAAGAGGTAGGATTTCAGATGTTTTTGGAAGATGGGCAGGGACACTGCTGTCCTAGCTTCAAGGGAAAGCTGGTTCCACTATTGGGGTGCCAGGACAGAGAAGAGCTTGGACTGGGCTGAGCGGAAGCTGCCCTCCCGTAGCGGTGGGAGGGCCTAGAGACCAGAGGTGGCAGTATGGAGTGCTCGGGTTGGGGTATAGGGTTTCAGCATAGGTTTCAGCATAGGGAGGGGCAGTTCCTCTTGCTGCTTCAAAAGGCAAGCATTATGGTCTTGTGATGGTCTAGTAGCATACACTCAAGTATTTTTTTATGTGGGTAGCTAGTACCAATGGGTTACCTTGAAAAATAACTCCTTCCCCCTGAGATCACTCCAAACAACCATTTATTTCAGCAGCGATAATCAGACACACACACACACACACAGGGGCACAGCTTTCACTGGGGACAGAGGCGTCATGTCCCCCCACTTTCTGAAATAGCATTTTTGCCTCCCCTCAGTTTTGTTATTGCAATGTGATACAAAAAGCGGCAGCGGTGTGATTTCAGGTGGCTGGATTTAGGACCCCGCGGACACCACAGAGCGGGTCATTGATCAGCGGGTCGTTGATCATTGTGGTGCACGACTCCAGGATTTTGGGAGTTGACTCCGACTCCTGTGATTGGAGTTGAAAGAAATCAACTCTTGCTCGACTCCCAAAACACACTTGAACGGACGCGCACACACATACACACCACCTCATTATTGCAGAGTCCTACTAGGAAGACTACATGACTCTGCTCATTTGCCTATAAAAGGCCTCTTTTGAATATAGAAGGTGATATTCTTTCTGTGTGCAGCCCTGACGGATCCCATGGGATGATGCGGCACACTCTACGCTGATAAGCCTATTCTTTGCCATGTTATAGCCCTATTCAGACAGGTATTACAAGAGCCGTTGCTTTTGTCATTATTAGCCAAGCATATGCATTATTCCAGAGAACGATTCGCACAGGATTAGTTTTCTCAAACTGCCCCCTGTAATTCTTAATTTTTCAAATTGACTTGACTCTTATGACGGAAGACTGGAGGATTTTATTGTAGGCGTGAAGATATTTCAACATCATGTCCAGACGATAATAGGCTACACTGATAACTTGTGCTTGGCTGCCAAATGCATTGGTCTCTCCATAACATTTACATTTATGAGGTGTGATCATACTCATTACTTTAGAGATCCATCCATGGTAGACGTCCTTCCTAATAACAATGCCCCTCATCCTACTGATCTGAACTGCAGAACCGTATTTGCACTTGACTGTGTTTATGGATGAGAAAGTAAACTTACCATTTCCAAAATGTTGAGTGGGGATGCTGCTTTGCAATCTATTGTTTAGGACAGGGCTCTCCAACCCTGTTGTGGAGAGCTAACATCTTGAAGGTTTTCACTCCAAACCTAATCCTGTGCATCTGATTCAATAATTAGCTGGTTGATAAACTGAATCAGGTTAGTTACAACTTGGGTTGGAGCAAAAAAACCTACAGGAAGGTAGGTCTCCAGGAACAGGGTTGGAGAGACCTGACATAGGACATCAACAGCCAGGCAGGGTTTCATTAAATAAACTATAGGCACAATACTTTTTAAAGCACATTTAGGCCTAATTTAACTGATGCATTTGGCAAACTTCAAATCACTGGCAATATGAAAAATAGCTTAGACATACTCATTTACAGCTTCATTTACAGTGCCTTCGGAAAGTTTTCAGACTTTTTCCAGAATTTGTTATGTTACGGCAGCGTAGCCTAGTGGTTAGAGTGTTGGACTAGTAACCTGAAAGGTTGCAAGATTGAATCCCTGAGCTGACAAAGTACACAATCTGTTGTTCTGCCCCTGAACAAGGCAGTTAACCCACTGTTCCTAGGCCATCATTGAAAATAAGAACATGTTCTTAACTGACTTGCCTAGTTAAATAAACAGCCTTCTTCTAAAAAATGTATCCTCAGCAATCTACACACAATACCCCATAATGACAAAGTAAAATAGTTTTTTAGAAATGTTTTCAATTGTATTAAATATTTGTTTTTATTTTCTATTTCACCTTTATTTAACCAGGAAGGGCTCATTAAGATTAAACTGTATTTTTCAAGGGCGCCCTGACCAAGATAGGCAGCACCAAGTCATTACAAAAAAATTACAGACAACATGAAAAACTACAAGTAATCTAGTAAAAACCATTGAATTCACAAGAGTATAAAACAGCAAATTAAAAACATTGACAGGTCAGGGAATCAGCCTCAAAATCCTTCACCAGTGATTTAAAAACACCAATCGGGACAAGTTCTTCCAGTTTAAAAGTATTTTGTAAGGTGTTCCGAGACGATGACGCAGAGTACATAAAAGCCCTTTTACCAAAATCAGTTCGGACATTTAGAACAGTTAGCAGCATAAAGTCCAGCGAACGAAGCGAGTACCCACCACAATACTGAACAATAAAAATGCCCAAATAAAAAGGTAGTAAACCCAAAATGGCTTTGTAAATAAAAGAATACCAGTGACTGAGCCTACAAGTGACTAGAGAAGGCCAGCCAACCCTGGTATACAAAGTGCAGTGGTGCGTAAGGGTTTTGCAGTTTAAAATAAATCTCAAAGTGCCATGGTAAAGGGTGTCAATTGATCTCAAACACTGAGTGGAAGCATTCATATATAAAATATCCCCATAGTCTAGTAAAGGCATAAATGTAGCTGATACTAGCCTCCTTCTGGCTTTAAAACAAAAACAGGCCTTATTCCTAAAATAAAATCCCAATTTCAGCTTCAATTTTTTTGTAAGTTGTTGAATATGCAATTTAAAAGAGAGGCCGTCATCAATTAAAATTCCAAGATATGCATATGAGGTTATAACCTCAATCTCCTTGCCCTGACAGGTAGTAATAGGTGAAAGGTTCAGAGGTCTATTTCTTGCATTAGAAAACACCATTAGTTTTGTTTTGTCAGTATTGAGGATAAGCTTCAATTGACACAAGGTATGTTGAACAGTATAAAAAGCAGTTTGCATGTTTTTGTGTAAATAGTTTGCACATTTTTGTGTAAATAGTGAATAAGAGAGGACCAAGTTCAAAGCCTTGGGGCACACCATTCAAGACAGACAATTTAACAGACATAAGCCCATCAAATTGAGTGCACTGAGTTCTATCAGACAGATAGTTTGCAAACCATGCAACTGCATGCTCAGAAAGATCTACACTCGACAATCTCTGCCTTAGTATAGCATGATCAACTGTATCAAAAGTGAGACACAGTGCTGTTTTTTGTTTTTTGTCAATGGCTTCAGTGGTATAATTTAAAACCTTCATGGCTGCTGTAATTGTGCTATGCTTCTTCCAGAAGCCCGATTGGTACATTGATAAAATAGTTAGTAAATAAAAACTATTTTAGTTGTTCACTTACAAGGGTTTCAAGGATTTTCACCAGGGGTGACAGCTTTGAGATTGGCCTATAATGATTTAAAATAGTTGGATCTCCCCCTTTTAAAAGTGGTAGGACAAATGCTGATTTCCACATCTTTGGAATTTCATTACATTCCAGGGTTAGATTGAACAGAGATGTAAGTGGTTCAGCTATGAAATCAGCTGCCAGATTTAAAAAGCAGGGATCCAAAAGATCAGGACCTGCAGGCTTTCTCTGATCTAAGGATTTCAGGGCTTTATGTACCACCTGCACTGAGAATGGCAAAAAGCTAAAAGTTTGACCAGCTCTCACCGGTTCATCCACACAGTGTTGTACGGAGATAGAGGACACTGAATCAAACAGCCTACCAGATGATACAAAGTGCTCATTGAAACAATTCAGCATTTCAGTTTTGTCACATATAGCAACAGAGTCCTTCAAAACACATGACGGTAATTGATTAACATTACTGTTACCAGACATATACTTAATAGCCTTCCAAAACTTTCTAGGGTCATTCAGGTTATCAGTGGTAACAGACATAAAATATTCAGACTTGGCCTTCCTGAGAAGAAAAGAACACTTGTTTCGTAACTGCCTAAAAATAAGCCAATCAGCATCAGAACATGATTTCCTTGCTTTAGCCCAGGCTAGATTACGGTCGTGAATAATACAAGACAGCTCAGAAGAAAACCATGGATTATCCCGCCCTTTAACTCCGAACCTGCGGAATGGGGCATTTTTGTTTACTATTTGAGAAAAACCATCATGAAAGAATTTCCAGGCAGTTTCCACATCAGGAATAAGCTCAATCTGCTCCAGTCAAAATAAAACAAATCATGAAAGAAAGCCTGCTCATTAAAACACTTCAAATTTCTCTGACGAATAAAACGTGGGTTTGTCTTAGGAACCTTAGTATTTCTAACAGCAACAACAGAACAATGGTCACTTAAATCATTACAAAAAACACCAACCTCAGAATATTTATGTGGAACATTTGTCAATATCAAACCAATCAGGGTAGATTTATCTGGGCATTAAAGATTTGGGCGAGTGTGGGTGAGTTAATCAACTGGGTAAGATTCATAGAATTACAAAACTTTTTTAAATCATCAGACACCGGCTTTAACCAACACCAGTTGAGATCACCAATCAAGATCATTTCACTGTAAAGAAGTTTAGACATAAGGTGCGTGAAAGAAGAAAATGCATCACCGAGAGCAGAGGGGGGTCTATAACAGCCAATCACAGTTATAGAGAGGCCCTTTGAAACCTCAACATTCAAAGCAAGAAATTCCAACTGTTTACAAATAGTTTCAGACTTTGCCACACTTACATGGAATTTAGATTTTACATATATAGCCACACCCCCACCTTTCTTATAAAAAACAGAAATACCTTATTTACTATGAGACTTGAAATTGAGCTCAGGTGCCTCCTGTTCCCACTTATCATCCTTGAGATGTTTCTACAACTTAATTGGAGTCCAACTGGGGTAAATTAAATTGATTGGACATGATTTGGAAAGGCACACACCTGACAATACATGGTCCCAATGCTGACAGTGCAAAAACCAAGCTATGAGGTTGAAGAAAGTGTCTGTAGAGCTCCGAGACAGGAAGCATACCAAAAAATGTCTGCAGTATTGAATGTCCCCAAGAACACAGTGGCCTCTGTAACGCCTGCTCCTGCTCCTCCTCTCTGGCCCGAGGGCGCCAGACTGCCCATCCTTACGCACACCTGTCACCATCATTACGCGCATCCACGCTCGCTGGACTCACCTGTACTCCATTACCTTGTTGATTTCCCCTCCTATGGCTGTCTGTTAGATCCCTGTCAACATTATTGTTGTATTGTCATTTTTGTTTTCCCCTGTCCAGATGCTGTCCGTTTTCTGTTTCTGTCCGTGTTTTATTAAATGTTCACTCCCTGTCCTTGCTTCTCGTTTCCAGCGTCTGTCCTCACAGGCCTCCATCATTCTTAAACGGAAGAAGTTTGGAACCGTCAAGTCTCTTCCTAGAGCTGACCTCCCAGCCAAACTGAGCCGTCTGGGGAGAAGGGCCTTGGTCAGGGAGGTGGCCAAGAACACCATGGTCACTCTGACAGAGTTCTAGAGTTCCTCTGTGGAGATGGGAGAATCTTCCAGAAGGACAACCATCTCTGCAGCACCACCAATCAGGCCTTTATGGTAGAGTGGACAGGTGGAAGCCACTCCTCAGTAAAAGGCACATAGCAGCCCTTTTGGAGTTTCCCAAAAGGCACTTAAAGACTATCAGACCATGAGAAACAAGATTCTATGGTCTAATGAAACCAAGATTGAACTCTCTGGCCTGAATGCCAAGCATCACATCTGGAGGAAATGGCACTGTCCCAATGGTGAAGCATGGTGGTGACAGCATCTTGCTATGAGGATGTTTTCAACAGCAGGGACTGGGAGACTAGACATGATCGAGGCAAAGATGAACGGAGCAAACAAAGTACAGCGAGATCCTTGATGAAACCTGCTCCAGAGCACTCAGGGCCTCAGACTGGGGCGAAGGTTCTCCTTCCAACAGGACAATGACCCTAAGCACACAGCCAAGACATTGCATGAGTGAATTTGGGACAAGTCTCTGAATGTCCTTAAGTGGCCCTGCCAGAGCCCAGACTTGAAACCGATCAAACATCTCTGGAGAGACCTGAAAATAACTGTACAGCAATGCTTCCCAGCCAACAGAGCTTGAGAGGATCTGCAGAGGAGAATGGAAGAAACTCCCCAAATACAGGTGTACATAGCTTATAGTGTCATGCCCAAGTATACTCAATGCTGTAATGCCTGCCAAAGGAGCTTCAACAAAGTACTGAGTAAAGGGTCTGAATACATATGTAATGTGAAATTTCAGTTTTTTATTTAGAATAAATTAGCAAAAATTACTTAACCTGTTTTTGCTTTGTCATTATGGGGTATTGTGAGTAGATTGATGAGGGAAAAAACAATTTGATACATTTTTGATTAAAACTGTAATGTAACAAAATGTGGAAAAAGTCAAGGGGTCTGAATACTTTTCGAAGGCACTGTATACTTTTATACCCTTTTGGTGAATTTACGAGGCATAGCTAGATCCGGATTACCAAGACAATAGCCTATGCGCATGGTTCTGACTGTCTGTCTGTCTGCCCCGATTTTCTTTCCCTCGCCTGTTCCTCTTTTTCTTCTCTATGAAAAACACTAGTGTGTGTTTGGTCTTTGGTCTGTTGTGTGTAAAATAATAGCTTAGCCTATTCATTGATAGCCCCTACTTTAGTGAACTTGCACGAGCCATTGCAAGCCCAAAAATTGCTAAATACAGCACTGCGATAGCTATAGCCTACATCTTTTGAATACCAATGCACGGTTCTGACTGTCTGCCTGGTGGCCAACCCTACCTATGTCTGCCTGTGCCACTCTCATCTCTCTCTCCCTCCCTCGCTAGCTCACTCTTTGCTGTGAAAGATGTGAGAGTTTGTCTTCTTTAAGTAGACTACGGAAAAAAGTTTTCTCTGCTGCAAAAATACTGAATTGAGGAGTCGATTCCCAGCTGAATCGAATTGTGACACCCAGAAATAAATATGAAAGTTGACCAACTGAAGGGGAAGATTCTCGGTGTTTGTGATGCTCGTCGTTTGGTGAGACGCAGACAGGGTGGCATGAGTGGTGAAACAGAAGAGTCGTTGTCTGTTCTTTTGAGTTTTGATGTTGACTTGACAAAGTGATGTAATTGCTTGTTTTTGTTTTGGCACCAATGTGTCTGTTTAAACTACAAGCGCACAGCTCGGACACCCATGCATACCCCACAAAACATGCCACCAAAGGTCTCTTCACAATCCCCAAGTCAAGAACAGACTATGGGAGGTGTACAGTACTACATAGAGCCATGACTATATGGAACTCTATTCCACATCAGGTAACTGATGCAAGCAGTAGAGTCAGATTTTTTAAAACATATAAAAATACACCGCATGGAACAGAGGAGACTGTGAAGAGACACACACAGGCACAGACATACATACACATGATAAGACACACACTCTACACACACGTAGACATAGATGTCTATTATCTAGCTCTGTGTCACTACTTCAGCCGAAGTTGGCTTCTCTCCTTGCTCCATTTTTCATTGTTCCATTTGTTTTGTCTTGTTACCCGCACACCTGGTTTACATTCCCTATTCACACTGCATATATATGTTCCTTTGTTCCCCCCATGTCTTTGTGTGGAATTGTTTTTGTTTTGTGTTTATTGTATCGCACCAGTCTGTTTTTTTCACCCTGGGCATTGCCTGTACCCTATTGGGGAAATTTTGGTGAAACTTATAGTTGGCGGTATTTTGCGCTTGTCACTTTTGCCAGTTGGCTTGAGTTGTGGCTGTTTGTGCCCATCTGTTATTGCTCTTGGCAAATAAAGTTGCTTGATCACCTGTCTCTGCTCTCCTGCACTTGACTTGAATGACCAGCAGTAAAAACCCTGACAATCTGTCTGTTTTCTAGCCTTTGTTTTGTCCTGTTTCAACAGAAGTAAATTAACTTGGCTAGCTTTCGCCAGTTGATGTACCGTTAGAGAGAGAGCTGGCCAAAAGTTGGCTAAGGTTAGCTATTATTTTTGCCTCAATCACGATAAACCTGAGTCGAACGATGAAAGCAGCGGCCAAATGATTGAAGACTGATATTCTGATGTTTTTTTCAGTGCAGTGTGAGTTTTTACTCGTCAGTATAGCTAGCGATGTGACTGCTTTGATCTGTCCGTTTCCCTAGCTAATTCCCTACTTTTCACACTGACAGTAATAAACAGCTCTACAGGCTTCACTGTCATGGTGCACAGTCAGTACACATGATGCTCATCATGTCTTAGCAAGATCAGATTGTGACAGGTGTCCCAGCAGGGTCAGGCAGCCAGGGAAGACCAGTCTGCGGAGCTCAGGTGAATTTTGCAGTATATTAACAATATCAGTGAATGATACAAAGTTCCATCTTGAGTTGATGGCTAGACCTTCAGTAGCTACTGTATTGGATCTGGGAATAATAGTCATTTCAATTATTGAACCATTGATTATATTCTTGTATAATATAATGTATAAATGTATATCAAGGTAATTCTTTGTCATGCCTCATCTTAGGAGGATCAACTGGTGACAGAGTTCTCAGCATGGTCAAGTAGCCAGGGAAGACCAGTCTGTGACAGAGCGGAGGTGAATCAATGAAACACTTTATTCTCTCTTTGCAGTAAACACTGGACAAGCCAGATACGTCAATAATTGAAACTACTTTAAGGCAGTCTGACAAACCTTTAAAGTTGATTTCCAAACTGTACCAAGGGCTGGTAGAGGCTTTTCCCAATGACACAAAACATGTAAAACCAAAATATGAGGAAGACCTGGTAGAAGGTATTGGTGATGGTGAATGGATACAGATGTGTTTGAATGCCCGGTCATGTTCATATGGCTATTTAAGACCATCCATAGAACGTACTATATGCCAGTGAAACTGAATTGCATGCACGCAGAAATGTTATTCCTCTGCTGGAGGTGTAAAACACCAAAGGGGACATATTTACATATGTTATGGTCTTGTGAATGCTGTCTGAATTCTGGCAAAGATTATGTTATTTCATCTCAGCATGTCTACAGATTCTCCCTTTTCCCTGTTTTTGTGTTCTTGGAAATGTTGACACTGGATACTGTGATCAGAAGAATCTGCGTAACCAAGTATTTATAGCGGCTTAGAAATGCATTGCCATTAATTGGAAGGTTGGTTATCCCCCCACAATGTCATAATGGATGGCAGAAATGTTAAGTTATGTATCACTAGATTTGATTTATAACAAGATTAAGGGTATACTGGGCAACTTTCATAAGGTCTGGATGCCTTATATGGAATACAGTATGACTAAAGGAATCTCCATTGAAAACATGCCTGCGCCAGGGGAGATACCTATTTAGGCAATCCCTAGCTGCTGGGCTGCTCAGTCCTGGTCCTGGGGGTCTGCCATCTTGTAGATTGTCACTCTGGCCTTGGCCTAACACACCCGAAACCAATAATGAATGTTTCTCTAAGATCCTAAAGCTGGGTGGGGTGTGTTGGGTTGAGGCGCTGCAGTGCTGTGGACCCCTAGGGACAGGATGGGGCGATCCAGCTATATTGTGTGCAAGTAAAAAGAGCTCTACAGTACTATTAGGCCTACGAGATTAATTATATGGAGAATTTTATGTTTCTGTGTGTATATTTGAGGTGTATGTGTTTTTTTTATTTGACTTTTGTTTCCAAAACATTCCCTTGGGAATCAATTTTAAAAAGTTAGAAAGAAATTGTGTTGAGAGAGTTGAGTTATGAACTGGACCGGTGGAGGTTGGGCGTGCAGGCGGCTCGGGCTGGCCTGGCTGTCTGGCTGGAAATTTTATATAGAGGATGTCTTAATAAAGACAATAAAAAGTCTTTGTATTTTTTAAAGAGTTGTTCGTTTGTTAGGCTATTGGTTACAGGTGCAAGACAATATTGATAATTTAATTACTTTTGATCTAGTTGAGTCTTGTCAATCACTTAAACATATTTAATAATGATCTCTTATAGTATCTACCTTGAGGACTCTGGATATTTCTGCTTACTTTTGTTATCTAAATAGAGACGGCATAGTGGACTGTGTAGAAATGCAGGACATTAGCTATAGATGGCTTCCTGGGGGAAGACATCCAGACCCACCGCCAGTTTATGTCCCCCCACTTCTAAAACCAAAGTTGCGCCCCTGCACATGTACACACACACATACACACACATACACACATGCCCCCTAGACAGAGCAGGTTAATGGCAGCAGCCAGTGATTGGGTTCACAGATGAGGGATAATTTTGGTCCATATTCGAAGGAACTGATTGCTCCCAGTGTTCATTAGTAAATTCCGAGGTCAAACGTTCCAGGGACAGCATTGCCTTTTCACTCCAGTGACTCACAGCCTCAATCCACAGCAAAGGGCTTAAAACGAGACAGGAAAGGAAAAGGTGCATTCTAATACACTGAAGAATGAGGTCTTTATGTGAACAGATTGGTTAAAGTGAGGGTTAGAGGCTTTAACACATACAGCCCCAAACTAAAGTTTGGACACACCTACTCATTCAATACTTTTTCTTAATTTTTTAAACTATTTTCTACATTGTAGCATAATAGTGAAGACATCAAAACTATGAAATAACATACAGTATATGTAATCATGTAGTAGCCAAATAATCATTAAACAAATCAAAATATATTTTCGATTTTATATTCTTCAACGTAGCCACCCTTTGCCTTGACAGCTTTGCACACTCTTGGCATTCTCTCAACCAGCTTAATCTGGAATGCTTTTCCAAAAGTCTTGAAGGAGTTCCCACATATGCTGAAAACTGTTGGCTGCTTTTCTTCCCTCTGCAGTCCAACTCATCCCAAACCATCTCAATTGGGTTGAGATCGGGTGATTGTGGAGGTCAGGTCATCTGATGCAGCCCTCCATCACTCTCCTACATTGTCAAATAGCCCTTACACAGCCTGGAGGTGTGTTGGGTCATTGTCCTATTGAAAAACAAATGATTGTCCCGGTAAGCTCAAACCAGATGGGAGCCATGCTGGTTAAATGTGCCTTGAATTCTAAATAAATCACTGACAGTGTCACCAGCAAAGCACCCCCACACCATCCCACCTCCTCCTCCATGCTTCACGGTGGGAACCACACATGCGGAGATCATCCGTTCACCTACTCTGCATCTCAAAAAGACAGGACAGATTTCCACAGGTCTAATGTCCATTGCTCGTGTTTCTTGGCCAAAGCAAGTCTCTTCTTCTATTGGTGTTCTTTAGTAGTGGTTTCTTTGCAGCAGTTCAACCATGAAGGCCTGATTCACACAGACACCTCTGAACAGTTGATGTTGAAATGTGTCTGTTACTTGAACTCTGTGAAGCATTTATTTGGGCTGCAATCTGAGGTGTAGATAACTCTAATGAACTTATCCTCTGCAGCAGAGGTAACTCTGGGTCTTCCTTTCCTGTGGCGGTCCTCATGAGAGCCAGTTTCATCATAGCACTTGATGGTTTTTGGGACTGCACTTGAAGAAACTTTCAAAGTTCTTGAAATGTTCAATATTGACTGACCTCCATGTCTTAAAGTAATGATGGACTGTTGTTTCTCTTTGCTAATTTGAGCAGTTCTTGCCATAATATGGACTTGGTCTTTTACCAAATAGGGCTATGTTCTGTATACCACCCCTACCTTGTCACAACACAACTGATGGGCTAACAAGCATTAAGAAGGAAAGAAATTACACAAATTAACTTTTAACAGGGCACACCTTTTAATGTAAATGCATTCCAGGTTACAACCTCATGAAGCTGGTTGAGAGAATGCCAAGAGTGTGCAAAGCTGTCATCAAGGCAAAGGGTGGCTACTTTGAAGAATCTCAAATCTCAAATATATTTTGATTTACTTAACCCTTTTTTGGTTACTACATGATTCCATATGTCTTCTTTTATGGTTGTGAATGTTATTCTACAATGTACAAAAATAGTAAATGTAAAGAAAAACCCTTGAATGAGTAGGTGTGTCCAATCTTTTGACTGGTACTGTATGTGTACTTTCAACTTGATTTGCGTGTACAATGTGACTAAGCTCCAATGCTCTGTGAGTCGTTAATGTGTATTTTTCCTTTCTGTAAATAGACTGTATTCATGTGTATACATGTGTGGATGTGTGTGTTTGAGTGTGTATTTTCATCGTCCATATTTCATGTCAAAGTTGCAGTTTGAGTAGAGATATGTGATGGTAGTTAGTGCCCACTGGGCACACACTAGTTGAATCTACGCTGTTTTTCAATGTAATGATGTTGAACAAACGTGGAATAGACGTTGAATTGACATCTGTGCCCAGTGGGTGGTGAATATTTGGGCTAGCTTCCTGTTCATGGAAGAGCAGGTTTCCACAGAAATGCAGAGAGACAGCGGTCTGACACTATGAATGATACATTATATGATTGTCTTGGATGGAACCCTGCGATCCACACGGTCTACTGAGTAGTGGAGGCTCTCCACACTGGGCACAGATCAGTTCAACAAAACATTTCACCCTGTCATTGGCTTTAGGTTAAAATTTGGGTGAAAAAAATATGAAATTCTCTTAATTTGATTACTTTTTTCAAATTTGTTTTCCATGTTGATTCAACGTTATCAGATGGATTTTTTTTGGGAGGGTTGAAATGACGTGGAAACAACGTTGATTCAACCAGTTTTTGCCCAGTGGGTCCTCTGTCTCTCTGTCTCCATCACCTTAGATCTCTCCGTCTGCAGTCTCATATCCAGGTTAGAATACATGGTGTGGTTATTGATCAAAAAGCTTCGAGATTTTTTGGAAATGTGAGAAGTGTTTATTGGTATATGATCGGAAAAAAAGTCAATTTTACAAATCACCACGTTCAACACCGATATGGAAACAGTTCTTTCTGTCCTTCTTTCAGTTAGTTATGCAATCCAAAACAGAAATCGATAATCATTGAAGTAATCTGCCCTTTGTTTCTCCAACCTTATGGGATGCAACAGGGCAGGAACAAGCACATAACAATGGTAAGACATCAAGCGAGGCATGTTTGTGTGATATAGAGTACGTTTCAAAGGTTTGAAAGGCCAGAGAGAGATCCAATTGTTGAATAATTGAGAAGGTAAGGGATAGGAAGAGCCATAGTTAGAGTGAGCAGCTGTTAGACTTCACAACGAGATGGGGAGAAGAAGACCTAGCTATAACATAAGAAGACTGAGCTTTCACTTGGCACTCAGACACCTCTACCTCATAACCTTTTGTTTGCGACTCTTTGGTTGTGATTGACTAGCCAGGATGATGGTTCTACTTTGTAGAGTTTTAGTGGACAACAGTGTCAGTGGATATGGATGGCTTGGGATGAAACCTAGCGATATTCAGACAGGGTGCGACATTCTAAAATGTATGACATCAGAGGACCTCCGAATCGATCCACAAAGAACTCCAGAATAGAACTATGAAAATAACATGTCGGCAGTCACGTTTTCAAGATATTGGACTCTCAAGAATAATGATGTGGCATGTGACACTTTGCTTCTTGAAAGTCCAATATCTTGTCAACTTGACTGCTAACACACAAAATATTGTGGGACTGTATCAACAGTGGACTAATGAAACAAATGCCAAAAGATACAGTCGTTTTTAAAGTTTTCTTTTAATCTTCAAAGGGTTAAAATTATGTCGCCTTGAAACTATAGAGATCCTATAAAGTATTCTAATTCCTAATTATATGCTTGAAACATTGAAGGTCAGAATTTGTCCTTGATTGGACAGTCATCACAACAATGCTTGGCCAGTTGGATTTCAGCCACCACTTCTATAACCACATATCAATAGTTTATTATCTCTTATGGGATTAGGTTTGCTTGTTTTAATTTTATTTTCCTTTACCATATGCCACCATTTCCCCATAGTGTGTCAATTTCTCATAATATGGACAATCGTCAGAAATGACAACGTAAAATTGCAAAAGGATTCATCATAAACATACTCCCCATATCTATATTGGACCATGGGGCGAGAGATACTCATTTCACATTTCAGACACTGCAATGTCAGTGGGTCTTAGCGGAAGCGTCCATTATGCGAGAGCCAGGGAGTGATGATGTCCATGCTAAGAATGAGGACTATAAAATGGCCGCCTGCTAGGAGAGGGAAATGGACAGCGTTATTATTTCATCTCCCTGAGGGGAATTGGCCTGAATATATATGCAACATTATGAAACAGTGTTATTATCTGTGCTAGGGTAGCCGCTTCTCGACCCAATGTCACACACACACACACACACACACACACACACACACACACACACACACACACACACACACACACGCTGAACAGGAGCACACACACACATTATAAAACATAGTTATTATCTGTGCTGCTGAGAAACAGACTGGCTGTGGTGTGTATTGCCCCAGTGCTCTCTGGGAGATTTTTACTGCTCCTTTTGGTGTTCTTCTTTTTCTCTTTTTTTCTGTTTGAATAGAAACCAATCATATCCCTCCCTGTACCACCCTTCTGTCTCTCATTCGCTCTCCAATTCACAGTGATTCTCATTCCTCCCTCTCTCCCTTTCTTTCTTTCTTTCTTTCTTTCTTTCTTTCTTTCTTTCTTTCTTTCTTTCTTTCTTTCTTTCTTTCATTCTGTCTTTCTCTCTCTCACTCTTACTCTCTCTCTCTATCTGTCTATCTATCTATCTATCTATCAATCTCTCTCTCTCTCTCTCTCTCTCTCTCTCTCTCTCTCTACTTCTCTCATATCTTGTTAAAGAAAATGGTAGTCACAGGCTGATGACTTTCAGTATGGTTGTGTCTCGTGCGTGGGCCTGAGGGGAGGGGGAGAGGGTGCGGGGGGGGTAAACAGTAATTCATAACTGCTGTAGAATTACCCCCCCCCCCCCAACCCCAACAACTGTTAGCTTCACGCCTGTCTAGCTACACGGGCTGAGCTAGGGCTAGGTCTGGGGCTGGGGCTGGGGCTGGGGCTGCATGGGGTTGGTGTTTGGGTTGCATGATAACTTGCATGTGCTTCAGTGATGCTGGTTCCTTTAGGATTATAGCATAGTGACTTTCCTCCACCTATAATCCCTATTTTGAAACACACCTCCTCTCTCCTCCTCTCCTTCTCTCATTTCCTCTCTCTCTCTCTCTCTCTCTCTCTCTCTCTCTCTTGCTCTCTCTCTCTCTCTCTTGCTCTCTCTCTCTCTCTCTCTCTCTCTCTCTCTCTCTATATATATATATATATATATATATATATATATATATCCCTGTAGATATAAACAGTCATAATGACTTGGCACCACCTATATAATCCCTATGTAGATAGACACATCCCATATCTCGAAATGCAGCAAACGACTGACACAAAGGTCATTTTAGAGGAGATGCAACTCTCTCTCCACCTCCCCCTTTCTCTCTCTCTTCTCCAGGTCCTCTCTAATTCCTTCCTTTATTCATGAGCCTGACCCCAATGGGTTGTTGGGATGGTTATTGTGTGTGTGTGTGTGTGTGTGTGTGTGTGTGTGTGTGTGTGTGTGTGTGTGTGTGTGTGTGTGTGTGTGTGTGTGTGTGTGTGTGTGTGTGTGTGTGTGTGTGTGTGTGTGTGTGTGTGTGTGTGTGTGTGTGTGTGTGTGTGATGGGGAGCAATGCAGACAGTAAATAGGAATATGAATCCTGAACGGCTCGGCAGCTGGAATGGCTTTTCCGAGGTGCAGTGATTTTCCGAGAGGGATGTTGATGAGGGTTGGGATTGCTGGAGCAAAAAGTCTCTGTGTGTTTGTGTGTGTGTGTGTGTGTGTGGTTGTCTGGCTGGCTCTAAGCTATCCCTCTATATCCCCTAAATCAAAATATCCATATTTATTGAAGGCGAAGAAGAAGTCCTGACCAAGTCGAAGTAAGCTCAGACAATTACAAAAAACAAAGAATGTCAAAGTATCACATTTTGTCAGGAAATATAGCTAGTAACATGCTTCTCTCAAATTCTCTCAAAAGCTTCTCTCAAATTGTGTGCACAAATGTCTCAGTAAAGTCTTTGAAATTGTTGCAAGTTCCGTTTATATTTTTTGTTCAGTATATATTTATAAAAACATATTTTTTACTGTATTATAACGTCGTCAATGTTGTTGGCGTGCCGCAATAGTATGTTTTGTCATAGACCTTAGGCATTACTTCAGGGGGCTAATGCAAGTCTTCAGGACCCAGGGAAGATTCCTCATGTGTGTGGATGAGAAAGAGGAAGAGACAATCCTTTTCATATTTGTTTCCCAGTGTGTGTTTTCATCTGTATTCGTGTCTATCCTAGCTGTCACTGACTCCATCACATCGCCATAGCATCTGATACCCTAAATCTAATAAAGCACTAAAATCTGATCAAACCAAAGGAATCTGATCTGTGTGAAGGTCCCGACACACACACACACACACCAAATCTGACAAGGCGTAGGTATCTGATGTGTGTGATCTGACTGATAAATATGATAAGACTACTCCAGGTTAATAGAGCCTGACACACACTGGGGCCTTTGGAATGACTGAGACAGGATCAGGGCTTTGGCACATCACCCAGTCCAACCTGTCACCCGAGCCCAGCCTCAGAGCATCTCTTCAGGGTAGCTTTAGCTAACACCCCTGGGTCTCCCCCCCCCCTCTCTCCCCCAGCCACTCCAAAGGCCCCGACACACACTCATCTCTGGGATGTGGGGATATGGTGTTGTTGTAGGGATGGCTGTCTGCTTTGATACCCTCAGGGAGATTACAGGGCAACGATAAAGGTTCTACTGGAACACAGGTAGGATCTTTCTCCTCTTCTCTTCTCCACTTCCTTTTTATCTCTCACACACACACACGCACACGCACGCACGCACAAACACACACACACTCCTAATGACCACGGCGTGACATGGAGGTCTCAGCTTGCCCAGTCTAATTTGTCTCTTCCCCTCTCATGTGTGTGTGTGGCCACAAAGATAGTAAAACAAGGACAATTCTCCCTAGTGGGGACATTTCCCACATCGGCCTGGGGACAAAGGCTATTTTAAGCAAGCAGGTCACCTGTGATAGAAGTCAGTATTTGACGTCCATGCATGTCTGAGGATGTCAGGAGAGGACGTGGAAACCGGCCTATAGGGGCAACAGTGAGGGAATGGCGGATGCTGTCAGCATCTGCCTCTGGTTCCATGGTGCATGTTCAAAATTCAGTAGTAGAAAGTTGGTTCTAAAATGTTTTTTTAAGCCTATCCTTAACCATTCGGAGATCATGTCTAACCTTAAGAATTCTGAGTTAATTCATACATTTAACCGTGACCTTAAACATGTTGAGTTAAGACACTAAACACTTAGAAATTTGACATTTGGAATAACTTCAAAATGTTATGTTTGAGAAACATGGATGATAATTCTGACGTGAGACTGTGAGAGCTTGTAGATGGGTTAGGTTGTGGGCTAGGTTTACAATTAGGGTTAGGGTTTAAATTAGGGTTAGGGTTTAAATTAGGGTTAGGGTTTAAATTAGGGTTAGGGTTACAATTAGGGTTAGGGTTTAAATTAGGGTTAGGGTTACAATTAGGGTTAGGGTTTAAATTAGGGTTAGGGTTACAATTAGGGTTAGGGTTTAAATTAGGGTTAGGGTTTAAATTAGGGTTAGGGTTTAAATTAGGGTTAGGGTTTAAATTAGGGTTAGGGTTACAATTATGGTTAGGGTTTAAATTATGGTTAGGGTTTAAATTAGGGTTAGGGTTTAAATTAGGGTTAGGGTAAGTGGTTAGTAGTTACGTTTAAGTTAAGAGTTAGGTTTAGGGTTAGGGCTAAGGCTTGGGTTAGGTTTAAGAGGGTTTCTATTTATGCTGATATCAAACCTGGGGTTGCAAGGGCCTATTGGTCACCTGTGGATGACAGGTAGCCTAGTGGTTAGAGCGTTGGGCCAGTAACCGAAAGGTTGTTAGATCAAATCCCTGAGCTGACCAGGTAAAAATATGTTGTTCTGTCCTTGAACAAGTTAACCCACTGTTCCTAGGTTGTAAATAAGAATTTGTTCTTAACTGACTTGCTTAGTTAAATAAAGGTTTAATTAATATATGTTGGGGTTAGGCACTCTTTAAGGTGTATTGATTTAACTCACCACAATTTATAACTGGATTGTCTTGTCTTAAGTCTCTCATCTGTACCTTTCTCTATCAGTAATACATACCATGAGGTCCAAAAGTATTTAAATATGTGTAAATAAGAATAAATATGTATCTGAACACTTCTATATTAATGTGGATGATGATTGGATAATCCTGAATGAATCTGGAATAAGGATGAGTGAGAAAGTTACAAAGGTTATGAGTATCATACCAACCCAAAAATACCTCCACTGTTAATGTAATTGTGAGAGGCTAGCTTGTCTTGGGGGATCTTTATGCCTCAGTCTCTTTCTCACTCATCATTATTCACAATTCATTCAGGGTTTTCCGTATTCATATAGAAGTGTTAAGAAACATATTCCTTTTATTTATTGGATAATATTTACCCCCTTATGTAGTCCCTGCAACTCTCCAACAGGCTCGGGAGAGGTGAAGGTCGAGACATGCGTCCACTGAAACATGACCCGCCGAGCCACGCTGCTTCTTAACACACTGCTCGATTAACCTGGAAGTCAGCCGCACCAATGTGTCGAAGGAAACACTGTCCGACGGACGACAAAGTCAGTATGCAGGTTCCTGGCCTGCCACTAAAGCACGACGAGCCAAGGAAATCCTTACCGGCCAAACCCTCTCCTGACCCAGGCGACGTTGGGCCAATTATGCGCCGACGGGTGTCGAACCCCAGGCTGTAGTGGCGCATCAGCACCTGCGATGCAGTGCCTCAGACCACTGCGCAACTCAGGAGGACAGAAACATATTATATTCTCATTTACAATAAAAGTTACTCCAAAATGACACAGTACATTATTTAACATTCATTTTTATTGGGCACAAAATAATCTGAAACAAACTGCAAATACTTTTGGTTCCCTTGTTAGCAAAGCAAGGATGTAATCCAACAATGACAATAATTGTCTGGAATGGTGACTGGGCTTGTAGCTGGGCTCGTGACTGGGCTGCTGGCTGGGCTGGTGTCTGGGCTGGTAACTGGGCTGGTGACTGGGCTGGTGGCTGGGCTGGTGACTGGGCTGGTGACTGGGCTGGTGGCTGGGCTGGTGACTGGGCTGGTGACTGGGCTGGTGGCTGGCCTGGTGGCTGGGGTGGTGACTGGGCTGGTGACTGGGCTGCTAGCTGGGCTGGTGGCTGGGCTGGTGACTGGGCTGGTGACTGGGCTGGTGACTGGGCTGGTAACTGGGCTGCTGGCTGGGCTGGTGACTGGGCTGCTGGCTGGGCTGGTGACTGGGCTGCTGGCTGGGCTGGTGACTGGGCTGGGCTGGTGACTGGGCTGGTGACTGGACTGCTGGCTGGGCTGGTGGCTGGGCTGGTGGCTGGGCTGGTGACTGGGCTGGTGACTGGGCTGGTGGCTGGGCTGGTGGCTGGGCTGGTGGCTGGGCTGCTAGCTGAGCTGGTGTCTGGGCTGGTGGCTGGGCTGGTGACTGGGCTGGTGGCTGGACCTATAGTGGATTAGTCACCAGTATCTTCACAGCTCTGATCTGAGGGATTCAGGGGACAACAGGGTCTGACAACAGGGACAGACATCAAATTAGGTCTGCTCTTGGCTGGAATAGTGCATATGTGTGTGTGCCTGTGTGTGTGTGTTTGTGTAATTCATACTGTATGTACTATATGTATATCTATCTATTGCTGTATCATGCCTTAGCCCAAAGCACTCAGATCTCAAGGTTACAGCTCAAGATCCAGCAGAATCACTCCATTGATTACCTTCAAGAGCCACCTCAGTCGCAATTATTAATGAACAGCCGACTATGCCATCCTCAGAGCTCTATTAATTGATTGTTAGGACTGAGTTTAATAGATCATTAGGACTTAGGATCGTTAAGGTTAGTGGCAAAATACAAAGTGTAAGTGGCTGGTTGATGTGAATAGGACCAAGCACTGAGGGTTAAGAGGCTAGCCAATGAAAGCCTGTTGATATGGTTATGGTGATATGCTATGGTTCTATAACAGAAAAAAAGTGAAATATGCAGGCTATGTACATATTTGTGTAGGATATAAATGTACTTGTCATGCAGCCATTAGCTTTAAATGGTATTTGTGCACATGTAGATTTCACAGAAATATTTGACCCATTCAAGATGTGTTTACATGGTTAGATTTATACTCTGAGGAGATACTATACATTTATTGTATAGCTGTTATTTGCGATGTTATGGAGTTGTTGTTTTTAGGTGACATAACTTGAGTTCATACACATGTGCAGAATATGTCATTACATATTTACGTTTACATTATATACTGGTGATAGTGGGAGCAATTACATATTTTGAGACTAAGTGACTATTTCAAGTTGTGTTTCCGTATTCAGCCATGATGGGCAATTGTGATATTAAGGAGGGTAGTTCAAGCAGTTCTTTCTGATTTTATTAAGAGGTTTTTTGACAATCCCTTTTCTCTTTCACTTTATTTCTCTCTCTTTCGCTCTCTTTCTTGCTATCTATCTATCTCTCTCTCACTCTCTCTCTCTCTCTCTCTTGCAGTGCATGCTGGGAGTGTTTTGGAGTTTGAGTGTTTGGTGTGGAGGGCTCTATCCTAACTAACTTTCTTGATTATTTTCTTTACATGTTATTTTCTATGGTGGAGGGTTAATGCAATATTTGTTTTAGCGGTATCCACAGTTTTTTCAAAGTTAGGGTGGAAGAGGACAGAGTAACTTTCCTGGGGTTTGGAAGTTGTGGTGTGCGTGATGGCTTCTCAGACTAGCGTGGAGGAGATGCTGTCGATACGGCATGGATTCAGGTGTGTTCCTGAAAATGGAGTTAAGTTGGAGGAGGTTCTGCTCGCGGTCGGTGAACAGGTAGGAGCTGAATTTATACATTCTGCTTCTAGATTGAACAAAGCTGTGGTTGTGTTCATGAAAAGGGCTAATTTGGTTGGTAGGCTAATTGCTAGTGGAATATTTGTTAGGGATGTGTTGGTGTCAATTTCACCTCTCTCTACCCCTTCGACAAGAGTGGTAGTTGCAAATTTGCCTCCGTTTATTACGGATGACCAAATCAGGAAAGAGCTGACTCGTTTTGGTAAGTTTGCTACGGCAGATGCCGTTAAGCACGTTGTTTCATTCCCGAGGCAAGTGTTTATGTTTCTGAACAACAATGAGCAACAACTAAATGTGCATTTTAAAGTGAGGCACGGGGAGGGGCTCTATGCATGTTTTGCCACCACAGATAGTCTATGGTGTTTTGAGTGTGGGAATTTGGGGCATAAGAGCTTTGCGCTCCCACATAAAGCCCGTAGATGAGGTGAGGGTACAAGAGCCAGTGGGGGAAATCAAGGTCAAAGTGCAGGGGGTAAGGAGATGCAGACAGCAGGGGCCGGGAGCTGACAGCCAGTCAAGCAGAGGGGTCTAAGTACACGTTGAGAGAATTGACAAGGTTCCTGAATGAGACTAAGGGGAAAAAGGTTAATCTTGATGCTTTTTCTTCTGGTCCTAGAAAGTTTGTAATATCTGTACAACATGCTATGAAAAATGAGGGACATGGTGTCCTCTTACCCAGGAAACGGTTTAGGTTGAGGAAGTGGGTCACAACAGTGCGTAAAGGTTTATCTTCAGACACTGTTTAGATGTATATTTTCTTTCTGACAATGGGGCTTTTTGAGCTTTCCCTTTGGTCTCTTTCTCTGCTGGCTTTTCTCCCACTTCTTATGGAGACTCTTCGGGTAGACTCGCTCAATATAAATGGCGCCAGAGATGTGGGAAAGAGGAGTGTGGGTGAATATGTAAAACAAAAACAAGTACAGGTGTTGTTTCTGCAGGAGACGCATAGTGATGTGTTGAATGAAGTCGATTGGGGGCTCTGGTGGAAAGGGGCAAGTGTGTTGAGCCATGGAACAGATCTTAGTGCAGGGGTGGCAGTCCTTTTTGCACAGGGGCTGTCTGTGTGTTGAGCCATGGGACAGATCTTAGTGCAGGGGTGGCAGTCCTTTTTGCACAGGGGCTGTCTGTGTGTTGAGCCATGGGACAGATCTTAGTGCAGGGGATGTCTGTAAAACGTTGCTCCTCAAAGGAGGTGTGTAAAGGTAGGCTGCTTGTTGTTAAAGCAGAAATTAACAACATGGGTTTTGTCTTTATAAATGTGTATGCGCCTAACACAGGGAGAGAAAGAGGGATTATATTTGGGAGTCTTAGACAGGAACTCTCACAGGTAGCGCCTGAGGAGACGCTGGTGGTCGGAGGGGACAGGAACTCTCACAGGTAGCGCCTGAGGAGACGCTGGTGTTCGGAGGGGACAGGAACTCTCACAGGTAGCGCCTGAGGAGACACTGGTGGTCGGAGAGGACTGGAACTGTACAATGGATTTTTACCAAAGACAGAAATGGGGAAGAGCCTCATTCAGTGTCAGTGTGAGTGTTAAGGGACATCATTAATCAGTTTGACCTAGTGGATGTTTGGAGAACTAAACATCCCAACACTAGGCAATATACATGGGTGAAGGTTTTTGGGCTAGGGTGAGTGCAGCCCGACTTGATCGGTTTTACATGTCTAGGAACCGGAGCAATAGGCTGCTGGGCGCTACCATTCTCCCGGTGGGGTTTTCGGATCATCACATAACCATGGCTCGGCTGTCTATTTCACCAGGGCCCCGGCAGGCATCTTATTGGAAGTTCAATGTGAAACTCTTACAAGATGCCACTTTTTTCTCAGGTTTCCAGACCTTTTGGGAAAGGTGGGGGCAGCGAAGAGAGGAGTATGAGTCTCTGAGTCAATGGTGGGATGAGGGGAAAGTCCAAATTCGGCTTTTCTGTCAACAGTGCACAGCTCTCTCATCCTCAGAGGCTAGGAGAGTATTGGGGGAACTAGAGCGTTGTATTAGTGAGATAGAGGTAGAGATGGTGGGGCAAGGCAATGTAGGCCTCCAGGCTAATTTAGCCGAAATACGTAGGGACCTGGGCAGTTTTTTCCAGGTTAAAGCAAAGGGAGGACTTGTAAGAGCTAGGTTCTCCATGCTCAAGGAGATGGATGCTCCCAGCTCCTTCTTCTTTGGTTTGGAAAGACAGAGCGGTGAAGCCAAGGGTATGCATTGTCTACGGCTGTTGGATGGGTGGATGACCTCTATGGTTGGTGAGATGCGGGAGGGGACTGTGGAGTTTTATACTGAATTGTATAGGGCATAACTTGTTCTTAATTAGGGACATGTTGGACTTGTCGAGAGGTTCTAATGTGAACTTTGGACTGGTCTCTGTAGATCAAGAGAAGGCTTTTGATAGAGTGGATCATGAGTATGTGTTTAATGTGATGTCTGTGTTTGGGTTTGGGAAGAGTTTTTGACATGTGTGAAGCTGTTGGATGCTGGGGCGTCATGTATGGTCAAGGTGAGAGGGGGGCTCAGTAGGCCAGTCTAGTGAGACGGGGCATTAGACAAGGATGCCCTCTATCTGGGCAGTTATACACATTAGCCATTGAGCCTTTTTTAGGAATGCTACACAGGAGACTGCAGGGAGTGTGCTGGACAGGAATGGATGTGGTGACAGGCATAGCAGTGTCAGCATATGCAGATTATGTTTCTGTGATGGTCAGGGATGATCAAGATATGCAGGCACTAGAGACCAGTCTGAAGGTGTACGAAGGAGCTTCATCAGCTAAGGTAAACTGGGGCAAGAGCAAAGCTCTGTTATGTGGGCATGGGGGGATAGGGCTCCTCTGCTTCCAGGCGGTTTGCAGTGGGGTTGTGAAGGGCTTAAAGTGTTGGGGGTGTACCTGGGCTCGGAGAAGTGGGTAAGGAAGAACTGGGTGGGGCTGTCACAGGCAGTGGTGTCAAGACTGGCCAGGTGAAGGTGGCTCCTGTCCCAAGTGTCGTATAGAGGGAGGGTGCTGATAATTAACAACCTGCTAGCATCTTCCCTGTGGCATAAACTGGCTGTCCTCAATCCCCCCGCCGGTCTGCTCGCAGACCTGCAACGCAAGCTGGTGGACTTCTTCTGGTCAGGCATCACTGGCTGAAGGCAGCAATGTTGTACATGACCGTTCACGAAGGAGGACAGGGCCTGGTGGAACTGGAGAGCAGGATGGCTGATTTCAGGCTAAAGGCGGTGCAGAGACTACAGTATCATGCTGATGTTGGCTGGAGGGAGCCAGCATGCGCGCTGCTGAGGAGAGCTGGCGGATTAGGGTTGGACCTGCAGCTGTTCCTCATGAAGCTGGAGAGGCTGAGTACAGCAGCTATCTCAGATTTTTACTCTGCAATGCTGAGGGCCTGGCAGCTGCTAAGGCCCATACGAGAAGGGGGTGTGGAGCCTGGGCTATGGGTGTGGAAGGAGCCTAGGAGCCTATCTTCCACAACCCAGCCATCTCTTTGAGATCGGTTCAGTTGGCCACCCTGCAGAGGCAACTGATGGCTGGATGGGTCACCTGAGAATGCTGGGAGAGCAGGGGTGGAAAACCCCGGAAGTATTGGCACAACAAACAGGAATAACTTATCTTAGGCTGCTGGAGAGATTCCTGGAGGAGGTCTAGGAGGCACTGTCTGAGGCGGTAAGGGGATGTTGGAGAGGCCAAAGGGAGAGGGGCCACCAATGTTTCCGCCACTGCAGGTGACGGCAGAGACTGGAGACTGGCAAGGGGGTCTGGAGGACTTGTTAGATTTTAACACTCCGTGCCTGGGGGAGTTTGAGGATGTGGGAGGTAAAGCCTTCTACAACCTCTGTGTTAAGGTTAGGAACATTAGGAGCCTAACAGGAGTGAAGGCACATCACTGGCAGGGGGTATGTGGGGTGGAGAGTATGGTGGGTTATAGATGGAGGCTCTACAAACCCACAGTACCAAAGAGGTCAGGGGACATCCAGTGGAGGGTTCTTCATGGAGCCTGGCAACTAACAGCTGGTTGGCACGGGTTGAACCGGGAATCGGGCAGGGGTGTCTTTTCTGTAAAATGAAAGAAACTGTGATTCATGTGTTTTCTGTGTGCACCAGGTTAATGCCTTTAATGTCTCTGTTGGAATGTCTGTGTGAGAGTTTGGGGGTGGGTTTTACTGTTGGGATGTTTATAATGGGATACAGGTATTCAAGAAAGGAGAAAGCCAAATGTGTTTTGTTGAACTTTCTGTTTGCTCAGGCAAAGTTAGCTATTTGGGTAACAAGGAGGAACGGGGTCAAAGGTGGGGGGATAACAGATTTTAAACAGAGTTCTATAAAATGATAAAATGTGTAGAGATGTTTGAGGAGATATGGTGTGTTGGGGGGGGGCTGTCTGTATAGCTGGGGAAGATGTTTTGGACATACAGTTGTAGGAGTGGTTATTGTGATGTTGGTTGGTAGATAGAAAGGTGAGTATGGTAAATGTATGCAGTACAGGATATATTTTTTGTTTTTTATTTTTAAGGGGGATGAGTTTTAAATTAAATTAGATTGTTTAAGTAAAGAAAGACAAAAAGTCTCTCTCTCTCTCTCTCGCTCTCTCTCTCTCTCTCTCTCTCTCGCTCTCGCTCATCTGGAATTAAATGCAGAGACCTGGTTGTCAAGGTGAAGGCCTCTGTCACCGTGGAGACAAGAGTGTCTTAATCTCCAGAACACCCTTTTCCTGCTTCCTGGTTACGGTGATCTGGCCCAGCAGGATATGACACGTGCCCCAAAAGGAAGTGGTGGTGATGAGGCCGAGAGACAGAGTAACACCCTGAGATGATTAAAGGTGTTTCATTTTTTTAAATCCTAGAGTCGATTGACGCACCAGTCTCCTAGATTTAGGACAGACACCTCGAAAACTGTATTATTTGACTGTCCTTTTTGCCATGTATTAATGTGTTATTCAATGCATTTCTATGGGCTTTAGTAGTAAAGGCCGAAATCTTTATTTTATTAAATCATTTTTTGATCAAATTCAAAATCAAATAGCTTAATGATCCATAGTATGTCAGCTTAGCCCCCCCGACCCCCACCCAACATGTTAGACTCTAATTTAAGGTTTAAGATGAGATCTGGATGAGACACATACATACTGTATACAAACAGGCACGTATGGACACAGAGATATACATAGAGCAAAATAAATATACGTACAATTCAATAATTTTGGCCTGTTGTCCGGACCTCTGGCAGTCTCTATGGGAGTGCAACAGGGTTCAATCCTCGGGCCGACTCTCTTCTCTGTATACATCAATGATGTTGCTCTTGCTGCTGGTGACTCTCTGGTACACCTCTACGCAGACGACACCATTCTGTATACTTCTGGCCACTCTTTGGACTCTGTGTTAACTAACCTCCAGACGAGCTTCAATGCCATACAACTCTCCTTCCGTGGCCTCCAACTGCTCTTAAACGCAGGGAAAACTAAATGCATGCTGTTCAACCGATCCCTGCCCACACCTGCTCGCCCGTCCAGCATCACTACTCTGGACAGCTCTGACTTAGAATACGTGGACAACTACAAATACCTAGGTGTCTGGTTAGACTGTAAACTCTCCTTCCAGACGCACATTAAGCATCTCCAATCCAAAATTAAAATCTAGATCGCAACAAAGCATCATTCACTCATGCTGCCAAACATACCCTCGTAAAACTGACCATCCTACCGATCCTCGACTTCGGTGATGTCATCTATAAAATAGCCTCCAACACTCTACTCATCAAACTGGATGCAGTCTATCACAGTGCCATCCTTTTTGTCACCAAAGCCCCATACACTACCCACCATTGCGACCTGTACGCTCTCGTTGGTTGGCTCTCCCTTCATACTCGTCGCCAAACCCACTGGCTACAGGTTATCTACAAGTCTCTGCTAGGTAAAGCCCCGCCTTATCTCAGCTCACTGGTCACCATAGCAGCACCCACTCGTAGCACGTGCTCCAGCAGGTATATCTCACTGGTCACCCCCAAAGCCAATTCCTCCTTTGGTCGTCTTTCCTACCAGTTCTCTGCTGCCAATGACTGGAACGAACTGCAAAAATCTCTGAAGTTGGAGACTCATACCTCCCTCACTAGCTTTAAGCACCAGCTGTCAGAGCAGCTCACAGATCACTGAACATGTACATAGCCCATCTGTAAACAGCCCATCTATCTACCTACCTCATCCCCATACAGTATTTATTTATTTATCTTGCTCCTTTGCACCCCAGTATCTCTACTTGCACATTCATCTTCTGCCGATCTACCATTCCAGTGTTTAATTGCTATATTGTAATTACTTCGCCACCATGGCCTATTTACAGTGCCTTGCGAAAGTATTCGGCCCCCTTGAACTTTGCGACCTTTTGCAACATTTCAGGCTTCAAACATAAAGATATAAAACTGTATTTTTTTGTGAAGAATCAACAACAGGTGGGACACAATCATGAAGTGGAACGACATTTATTGGATATTTCAAACTTTTTTAACAAATCAAAAACTGAAAAATTGGGCGTGCAAAATTATTCAGCCCCCTTAAGTTAATACTTTGTAGCGCCACCTTTTGGTGCGATTACAGCTGTAAGTCGCTTGGGGTATGTCTCTATCAGTTTTGCACATCGAGAGACTGAAATTTTTTCCCATTCCTCCTTGCAAAACAGCTCGAGCTCAGTGAGGTTGGATGGAGAGCATTTGTGAACAGCAGTTTTCAGTTCTTTCCACAGATTCTCGATTGGATTCAGGTCTGGACTTTGACTTGGCCATTCTAACACCTGGATATGTTTATTTTTGAACCATTCCATTGTAGATTTTGCTTTATGTTTTGGATCATTGTCTTGTTGGAAGACAAATCTCCGTCCCAGTCTCAGGTCTTTTGCAGACTCCATCAGGTTTTCTTCCAGAATAGTCCTGTATTTGGCTCCATCCATCTTCCCATCTATTTTAACCATCTTCCCTGTCCCTGCTGAAGAAAAGCAGACCCAAACCATGATGCTGCCACCACCATGTTTGACAGTGGGGATGGTGTGAGCTGTGTTACTTTTACGCCAAACATAACGTTTTGCATTGTTGCCAAAAAGTTCAATTTTGGTTTCATCTGACCAGAGCACCTTCTTCCACATGTTTGGTGTGTCTCCCAGGTGGCTTGTGGCAAACTTTAAACAACACTTTTTATGGATATCTTTAAGAAATGGCTTTCTTCTTGCCACTCTTCCATAAAGGCCAGATTTGTGCAATATACGACTGATTGTTGTCCTATGGACAGAGTCTCCCACCTCAGCTGTAGATCTCTGCAGTTCATCCAGAGTGATCATGGGCCTCTTGGCTGCATCTCTGATCAGTCTTCTCCTTGTATGAGCTGAAAGTTTAGAGGGACGGCCAGGTCTTGGTAGATTTGCAGTGGTCTGATACTCCTTCCATTTCAATATTATCGCTTGCACAGTGCTCCTTGGGATGTTTCAAGCTTGGGAAATCTTTTTGTATCCAAATCCGGCTTTAAACTTCTTCACAACAGTATCTCGGACCTGCCTGGTGTGTTCCTTGTTCTTCATGATGCTCTCTGCGCTTTTAACGGACCTCTGAGACTATCACAGTGCAGGTGCATTTATACGGAGACTTGATTACACACAGGTGGATTGTATTTATCATCATTAGTCATTTAGGTCAACATTGGATCATTCAGAGATCCTCACTGAACTTCTGGAGAGAGTTTGCTGCACTGAAAGTAAAGGGGCTGAATAATTTTGCACGCCCAATTCTTCAGTTTTTGATTTGTTAAAAAAGTTCCAATAAATGTCGTTCCACTTCATGATTGTGTCCCACTTGTTGTTGATTCTTCACAAAAAAATACAGTTTTATATCTTTATGTTTGAAGCCTGAAATGTGGCAAAAGGTCGCAAAGTTCAAGGGGGCCGAATACTTTCGCAAGGCACTGTATTTCCTTAACTTACCTCATTTGCACTCACTGTGCATAGACATGTTGTTTTCTTCTATTCTACTGTACTATTGACTATGTTTTGTTTATTCCATGTGTAACTCTGTGTTGTTAGATGTGTCGAACTGCATTGCTTTATCTTGGCCAGGTCGCAGTTGCAAATGAGAACTTGTTCTCAACTAGCCTACCTGGTTAAATAAAGGGAACTTGTTCGCAACTAGCCTACCTGGTTAAATAAAGGGAACTTGTTCTCAACTAGCCTACCTGGTTAAATAAAGGGAACTTGTTCTCAACTAGCCTACCTGGTTAAATAAAGGGAACTTGTTCTCAACTAGCCTACCTGGTTAAATAAAGGGAACTTGTTCTCAACTAGCCTACCTGGTTAAATAAAGGGAACTTGTTCTCAACTAGCCTACCTGGTTAAATAAAGGGAACTTGTTCTCAACTAGCCTACCTGGTTAAATAAAGGGAACTTGTTCTCAACTAGCCTACCTGGTTAAATAAAGGGAACTTGTTCTCAACTAGCCTACCTGGTTAAATAAAGGGAACTTGTTCTCAACTAGCCTACATGGTTAAATAAAGGGAACTTGTTCTCAACTAGCCTACCTGGTTAAATAAAGGGAACTTGTTCTCAACTAGCCTACCTGGTTAAATAAAGGGAACTTGTTCTCAACTAGTCTACCTGGTTAAATAAAGGGAACTTGTTCTCAACTAGCCTACCCGGTTAAATAAAGGGAACTTGTTCTCAACTAGCCTACCCGGTTAAATAAAGGGAACTTGTTCTCAACTAGCCTACCCGGTTAAATAAAGGGAACTTGTTCTCAACTAGCCTACCTGGTTAAATAAAGGGAACTTGTTCTCAACTAGCCTACCCGGTTAAATAAAGGGAACTTGTTCTCAACTAGCCTACATGGTTAAATAAAGGGAACTTGTTCTCAACTAGCCTACATGGTTAAATAAAGGGAACTTGTTCTCAACTAGCCTACCTGGTTAAATAAAGGGAACTTGTTCTCAACTAGCCTACCTGGTTAAATAAAGGGAACTTGTTCTCAACTAGCCTACCTGGTTAAATAAAGGGAACTTGTTCTCAACTAGCCTACCCGGTTAAATAAAGGGAACTTGTTCTCAACTAGCCTACCTGGTTAAATAAAGGGAACTTGTTCTCAACTAGCCTACCCGGTTAAATAAAGGGATCTTGTTCTCAACTAGCCTACATGGTTAAATAAAGGGAACTTGTTCTCAACTAGCCTACATGGTTAAATAAAGGGAACTTGTTCTCAACTAGCCTACCCGGTTAAATAAAGGGAACTTGTTCTCAAACTAGCCTACCTGGTTAAATAAAGGGAACTTGTTCTCAACTAGCCTACATGGTTAAATAAAGGGAACTTGTTCTCAACTAGCCTACATGGTTAAATAAAGGGAACTTGTTCTCAACTAGCCTACATGGTTAAATAAAGGGAACTTGTTCTCAACTAGCCTACATGGTTAAATAAAGGGAACTTGTTCTCAAACTAGCCTACCTGGTTAAATAAAGGGAACTTGTTCTCAACTAGCCTACCTGGTTAAATAAAGGGAACTTGTTCTCAACTAGCCTACATGGTTAAATAAAGGGAACTTGTTCTCAACTAGCCTACCTGGTTAAATAAAGGGAACTTGTTCTCAACTAGCCTACCTGGTTAAATAAAGGGAACTTGTTCTCAACTAGCCTACCTGGTTAAATAAAGGTGAAATAAAATAATGAAATACCCATATATTCATACACACAGACACAGAAACAGTCATTTTCACAATAACAGTCAATTTCATCCTTATTTTCATCCCTAATACTAACATTGAAAATGTAATTCTGTTGTTATTGCGGTGGTCATGAATAAAAACATTAGGGTGCTTTTTGAGGCGCTGGATCGACTATGACTCTTTCTCTCTGCAGTCACGTTGTCCTGAAAGGAGCTGGCTGATGGCAAATTGTGACAGTGTTATTTTTATGTACTTTCTCTCTCTCTCTCTCTCTCTCTCTCTCTCTCTCTCTCTCCCCAATCTCTCTTTCTTTCAATCCCAATCTGTCTCTCTCTCTCTCCCCAATCTCTCTTTCTCTCTGTTTCTCTCACTCGATCCCCATCTCTCTCTCTCCCCCAATCTTTCTCGTTTCTCTTTCTCTTCCTCCTACTCTCACCCCATTATCTTACGGATGCAAACAAACGCACACACACACACAAACACAACACACATGCATGCACAAACACACAAACTCACACGCTAATCAACATAATCCACCACATAGACACAGCAATCACCGCAGTAGCAAGGAGAAGCACTCTGCTTTATTCTAATGCATGACAAAGTAGGGGAGCAATCTGGAATGGTCACAGACTTTGGTTTGTATGTTAAAATACACACACACACAGGCACTCAAACACACACACACACACACACACGCGTTCACAGGACGAATGACAGGAGCGAGGGAGGGAGTGAACAGACACACAAACACACACGCGTTCACAGGACGAATGACAGGAGTGTGTGGAGTGAGGGAGGGAGTGAACAGACACACAAACACACACGCGTTCACAGGACGAATGACAGGAGTGAGGGAGGGAGTGAACAGACACACAAACACACACGCGTTCACAGGACGAATGACAGGAGTGAGGGAGGGAGTGAACAGACACACAAACACACACGTGTTCACAGGACGAATGACAGGAGTGTGTGGAGTGAGGGAGGGAGTGAACAGACACACAAACACACACGCGTTCACAGGACGAATGACAGGAGCGAGGGAGGGAGTGAACAGACACACAAACACACACGCGTTCACAGGACGAATGACAGGAGTGTGTGGAGTGAGGGAGGGAGTGAACAGACACACAAACACACACGCGTTCACAGGACGAATGACAGGAGTGAGGGAGGGAGTGAACAGACACACAAACACACACGCGTTCACAGGACGAATGACAGGAGTGTGTGGAGTGAGGGAGGGAGTGAACAGACACACAAACACACACGCGTTCACAGGACGAATGACAGGAGTGAGGGAGGGAGTGAACAGACACACAAACACACACGTGTTCACAGGACGAATGACAGGAGTGTGTGGAGTGAGGGAGGGAGTGAACAGACACACATACACACACGCATTCACAGGACGAATGACAGGAGTGAGGGAGGGAGTGAACAGACACACAAACACACACGTGTTCACAGGACGAATGACAGGAGTGTGTGGAGTGAGGGAGGGAGTGAACAGACACACATACACACACGCATTCACAGGACGAATGACAGGAGTGAGGGAGGGAGTGAACAGACACACAAACACACAAGCGTTCACAGGACGAATGACAGGAGTGTGTGGAGTGAGGGAGGGATTGAACAGACACACACACAAACACACACACGGGCACATTTAGTGCAGGACATTATTATTTGGGTCTAATGGTGTCTTTAGTGGACACACTCAGCTTCAGTCTTGACTGAAATCACCATCATATACAAAGCAAAATATCTCTCTCTTCCTTAACACCCCCCTCTCTCTCTTCCTTCCCACCCCCCCTCTCTCTCTTCCTTCCCACCCCCCTTTCTCTCTTCCTTCCCAACCCCTCTCTCTCTTCCTTCCCACCCCCCCCCTCTCTCTTCCTTCCCAACCCCTCTCTCTCTTCCTTCCCACCCCCCCTCTCTCTTCCTTCCCACCCCTCCTCTCTCTCTTCCTTCCCACCCCCTGTCTATCTTCCTTCCCACCCCCCCTCTCTCTCTTCCTTCCCAACCCCTCTCTCTCTCTTCCTTCCCACCCCCCTCTCTCTCTTCCTTCCCACCCCCCTCTCTCTCTTCCTTCCCAACCCCTCTCTATCTCTTCCTTCCCAACCCCTCTCTCTCTCTTCCTTCCCACCCCCCCTCTCTCTCTTCCTTCCCACCCCCCCTCTCTCTCTTCCTTCCCACCCCCCCTCTCTCTCTTGTTCATGGTTTGTGGTTGCCATATGACCTGCTTATCTTTCATTTCTCTACACTTCTTGTGGTCCATGACCTTGAAAGCGGCTTATAACCAATGTATTACCTGGTGTTGTTCGGTGTTGTATGTATGATCCTGCATATTGATACAAATGTGTACTCAGACTTTTTGTCCAGTAAAAGTATGATCACAGACACTGGTAAGGCTCTATTGCATTGAGGTTGTGCATTGTGTAGCTATACTAAGTGCCTGTACCAAAGTAAGTTCTGTGACTTGGATATAGAATATTCATGACAGACGTCTCGAGAAGTTTCTTCATATATTCTCGCTGGACTGCGTATATATTAAGATTGTAGACAAGCGCTAAAGTCCCTCTGGATGAATTCCCTTTCGGATCTTATATGTAGCGCCCTGCCATAAATATTTCACAGGTTTATTTATTTACCCAACTCATTTTATTAGAAGGAATATTTTTGGGAAATGCCAAGGCTAATTTCCTGGTGAGGAGAGAGTAGAGGAGATGTCTGCCTGCGTGTGCGTGTGTGTTTGCGTGTGTGTGTGTGTGTGCGTGTGTGTGTGTGCGCGTGTGTGTGTGTGCCCGCGCATTTGTGCGTGTGTGTTTGCGTGTGTGCGTAGTCTCTGTTAAAGTTATATAGGAGTACTCATCTGACAGAAAAGAGAGGGCAGTAGCAGCAAATGTCTGAGCTTCAGAAATACCTTTCCATCCTTATTTTCATGTCTGCTACAGCCAGCAGCTGTTCAGAGGGAGAGAGAGAGAGAAAATGGAGAGAGAGAGAGAGAGAGATGGAAACAGAGAGAAAGAGGGAAGGAGAGGGATCAGAGGAAATGAGGGATGAGAAACAGAAGTGGTTGTATGAATCTGTTTGAGTCATTATGAAACATATGGAAAACAACAGCGTCGGAATCCCTCGGTTGTAAAAATGAGAAACACAAACATAATCATTTTCTTTGTTTGATTTAGTTGTATCATTTATTTTGACCAAAAATCAATATAGAAACATGTAACTGAATATGTATTACAAATTCACACATTTTGTAACAATTGTGTGGTTATAGTCTAAAAAGATTATTTAGCTACATATTTCAATTGCTCTTCTACTTTCTCCTGTAGTCATTCATCAATAAAAGTGTATGGTAAAAAAAACATAAACCCTCTTGGCAAATACTAACACAAAGGGGTATTACATAAAAGGATTGTGTACACCCTTATTCAAACGGTAACAAACCACGTTCAACACTCAAACAAACACAGGATTACAGATTCTTTATGTTTCCCTTGTTTATTATCTCGTTCCTTTCTTCTTTCCATCCAATTTCCCTTTTTCTCTCCAGGATGGGAGAGAAGTTCTGCCCCCGACAAGGCGAATGTCATGTTCAGATGATATAACACACACACACTTTTCACTGCTAGAGCCCCTCGTTGCATTTGTGTATTCACTCCTCGCTCCACATCAAAAGGAGGCAGACATCAGACATTACCTACAATATTCTGATCCGGAATTCTGCAAAATCGCTTTGAGAACGCCGAAAGTTGATTTGGGTGACAGTTCTGGAATGGATGAAGGGAAAAGAGAATTCAAAGAAACATTTGTAAACAGACAACAAGTAGCTGCCTATGGCCACTGAAATATGCATGTGACGGAGCTCCTTTAATCAGATCAGTAGGGCCTTGTCACAAATAACAAGATGCAGAAAACATTGAGTCCTGCTGATGTATGCTAGACCACAGGTGGTGTGCCTACAATCGCAACAGTGTATCAATTATGATACCGATGTTTGACAATGGGTCCTTGGGAGAAATTATCCAAAGAATTTCCCTCGATTCATTCCTGGATGTGTGCAAGAAGCTAGTGTCCAGAGGTTAGTACCTGTTACAACTCTGCATCATACCTCTTTCTCTCTCTCTCTCTTTTCTCCATCTTTCCCCACACACCTATCGGCCCCACTACAATGACGTACACTGGCCTACCTGTAAATGTCACCCTCTTCATCCCTGTCAAACACACACACAGCCACACAGACACACAAACACAGACTTAGCACACAACCCCATAACACACCAGAACAATCAGCTTGGTAGATGGTATCATATTTTCTCACTGCACGGGGCCGGCTGGGCCCATAAATCTAATGTAACGTGAAAAAATCTTCACGTGAATATCTGTAGAGAGAGGGAAGGAGAGAGAGAGAGACATGACCCCCATCTCTGGAACAATGGGTCCTCATGTGCTGCACAGCTTAGCAGGCAAGACTGCTGAAATCTGATACACACACACACAAATACACACTGGAATCTGGAATGTGGGATCTGGTGTTGGAAGCGATAGCTACTGTCTGTGTAATATTTAGGGCCTACACAGGGAGTGTCTGGCATGCCATGAAAGAGACTGGAGGAGCCAACAGACAGGGAGGGAGGGGGGGAGAGAGAGAGAGAGAGAGAGAGAGAGAGAGCCCGAGAGAGAGAGAGAGCCCGAGAGAGAGAGAGCAAGAGCCAGAGAGAGAGAGCCTGAGAGAGCGAGACAGAGAGAGAGAGCGAGAGCCAGAGAGAGAGAGAGCCTGAGAGAGCGAGAGAGAGAGAGCAGATGTGTCCACCGCTTCTGCTCGTCCTCTCTCACACATACAGACGAAGAGAGAGCGAGAGAGACGCACACACACAAACACTGCTGTCATGGCTGTCAGGCCAAATCCCATGAATTATGGCTCCTCCAGATGTAAGAGATTTCTAAGCTGCTCCCAGCAGCCTGCGGTCTGTGGTGTTAGGGGAAAATAGAGAGAGAGAGAGCGAGAGACAGAGAGACAGAAGGAGAGAGAGAGGCAGAGAGAGACAGAGAGAGAGAATAAGGGCACAACAGAGTTTAAGCATCATCCAAAACATCCATAATCTTCTTCCTGTTTTTGTTTTTCATTGTTCTGATCATTTGTTTTGACAAATCTGCAATTTCACACCAAGTAACACCACAGTAAATATAACCGTTGGCTTCTTTCGAAAATGATGAGTTTGGTTAATTGATGATATGTAGATGGAAAACAAAGAAATGTCAACTGATCACTAAATGGTATGTATTACATCATTTGAACTAACATTTTATTCAATACAACAAATCTAGCATTCTGAAAGAGGGAAAACTGAATTTTCAACTTGCAACTGTTTTTTTTATACAATTATGTCAAATGTTTGTATTATCTCTGATAGACTTCTATATACTTGCATGCTTCTATAACACTTCCAGAACATTGTCTGGTAATTTCTCCTTCTAATGTTGAGTTAGGTATCAACACTCAGAAAGCAACCCCCATCCCTGGTTCAGTCCCTCAGTTCGTTTGGCTCATTAGTCGTTTGTACCAGACAGTTTATTTGAAATTATGAAAGCATTACACCCTCTGATGTAGCAGTTACAAAATCAATACCTGTAACCCTAGATGCCTCTCTCTCTAGAGTTCTCCTACAGCACAGGGGGATGTGGCTCTCTCTCTTAACCATGCTAACGCAATTTAAAGTCACTAAGACCTCACTAATAACTACTGCTACTCTGCGAGAGAGCGAGAAAGCTGAGTGCAGTCATTATAAAACATCACTCTATCCTTTGATCATTGTGAAGAACAATCCACCTGAGGGAGATTTACTTGTGACTCTAACTCTAACCCGGCACTGCCCCACCAAGAACAGAGACAGAAAGACAGAGGCATCATACTATTTTTGAGAGTGCACTGATGGCCAAATTTGATATCTTTGAATGGATTCCCTGCTATCTTATGTCTATACCACAAAATGTATAACAGATCATTTGCTTTAGTAGATACAATTATAATGTCAATCTGCATGACATCTATGGGGAGAGAGAAAGACAGAGAGAGACAGAGAGAGACAGAGAGAGACAGAGGGGGTATGCGGGGGAAAGAGAGAGAGAGAACGAAAGGGAGTGAGAGAGAGTAATGGTGAATTACGCCTTCATTACTGTGAGACTTTAAAACTCTATAAACGTACACTCAGAACCAAAAAAAGCACAGTACAACAGCAAGCTGCTGACACTAATTGAGGAGTCCATAAACACAAACAACTTCTGGCAAATTGGTGAAAAAAAAAAAAAATCTAAACAAGCGGAATCAGCGATACAACATGGTGACATATGGACAACCCATTATAAAACACTCTACAGCACCGTCCAAATTGACACAAGTGCAGAACAACGCCAAATTCATGAGAAGTTGAATGGATTACAAAAAGCTATAAAGGACAATCAAAATCCACTGGACTCCCCAATTACTGACCAGGAGCTCTATAAGAAACTTCAGGCCCTCAAATTTAAAAAAGCATGTGGACCTGATGGCATCCTAAATGAGATGCTCAACTCACTAGTGCAACATTTTAATTGGCTATATTAAAACTGTTTCATTTGATCCTGAGTGTAGGTTATTTCCCTGACATCTGGATTCAAGGACTCATAACACCAATCTTTAAAAACGGAGACAAATTTGACCCTAACAATTACAGAGGCATTTGTGTTAACAGTAACCTGGGGAAGGTTTTCTGTAGTATTATAAATGTAAGAGTTCTAAACTTCCTTAATAAGCACAATGTCTTGAGTAAAAGCCAAATTGGATTTATACCAAAACATCGCACAACTGATCATATTTACACCCTACACATCCTGACAGATAAACATGTCCACCAAAATATACGCTTGCTTTCTGGACTTGGCATTTGATTCTATTTGGCATACAGGATGTGTTCTACAAAGTTATTGAAAGTGGTGTAGGGGGTAAAACATATGACATAATTAAATCACAGTATACTGGCAATACGTGCAGCATTAAAATTGGCAAGAAAATAACAGAATTCTTTAACCAGGAGCGGGGCCTTTGTCAGGGTTGCAATCTGAGCCCTGCACTCTTCAATATTTACATCAACGAATTGGCCACTATTCTAGAAAAATCCTCAGCCCTTGTTGTTCGTCTCCAAAATCCAGAGACTAAATGCCTACTCTTCGCAGATGACCTATGCCTGCTGTCACCCACAGCACATGGCCTACAGCAGAGCCTGGACCTGCTAGAGCAGTACTGACAGAACTGGGCCCTGGCAGTAAACCCCAAAAATACTAAAATAATGATTTTCAAGAGAAAATCCAGATCTCAGAGAATTAGACCAAAGTTCTCAATTGGTACAACATATATAGAGTACTGCACACACTACAATTACTTAGGTTTAAAAATAAGCTCAACTGGACACCTTAATGAGGCAGTGAATGAACTGAGAAAGCACGCAGGACATTCTACGCCATTAAAAAGCTCATTCAAATTTAAATACCTACTAATTGAATATGTCTGTGACGGCTGTCGTAGGTGGAAGAAGGTGAGGACCAAGGTGCAGCGTGGTACGTGTTCATACTTTAATAATGGAACTGAACTCTGATTAACAAAACACAGAGAACAACAGAAACAGTTCTGTCTGGTGCAGACACAAAAACAGAAAGCAAACACCCACAACCAAAATGGGGAAAACAGGCTACCTAAGTATGATTCTCAATCAGAGACAACGAACGACACCTGCTTCTGATTGAGAACCATACTAGGCCAAACACATAGAAATATGACATAGAAAAAAGAACATAGATTACCCACCCCAACTCACGCCCTGACAAACCTAACACAAAGAGATAAAAAAGGAACTAAGGTCAGAACGTGACAATGTCATTGAACCAATTGCACTTTATGGCAGCGAGGTGTGGGGTCCCCTTGCAAAACAAGATTTCATCAAATGGGACAAACACCCCATTGAAACCCTGCATGCAGAGTTCTGTAAGATTTTCCTACATGTTCAGAGGAAAACTACAAACAATGCATGCAGGGCAGAATTAGGCCAATATCCACTAATAATAAAAACTCAAAAAAGAGCAACAGTGACCCCCTCTCATATCACTACCAAGCCCTGCAATGCCAAGAGCTGAGCAAAGAAAAGAGTCCCCTCATCCAGCTGGTCCTGGGGATGAGTTCACAAACCTGTTCTACTAACACACTGATGCCTCAGGACCATAACATCCAATCAATCAGGATAAACCAAATTGTAACACAGTCAAAACAAGACTATATTGCTTATTGGGAAACACAAGCACAAACACAAAGCAAATTGCAGTGCTATCTGGCCCTAAATCGACAGTACACTGTGGCTAAATATTTGACCATGGTTACTGATCAAAACCTTGACAAAGTACAGGCTCAGTGAGTACAGCCTTGCCATTGAGAAGGGTAGACACAGGAAAACCTGGCTCCCTGTAGAGGAAAGGCTGTGCAACCACTGCACAACAGCAGAACCTGAGACAGAGCTGCATTTCCTGACAAAATTTTAAAAATATAAAATAATAAGAGAGTGTAATGTCCCCTAATTTGAAACCCTTATTCAAGGTTTCAAAGACCTCTCTGATGAGAATAGACTACCCGTACTGTTGGGGGAGACGCAGAGAGCTGTGGGTTGGCAGCGCACTACATTGCTGCCTGCCATAAGTTGAGGGACAGTGTCTGACAGACCAATCAACCTGCACATGTACTCTACTGTATGCTAATTGTTATTGTTGAATGTATGGTTATTTTGACCCTTGGTTATTGTGGTTACTGTTGTCCCGTTGACAATCTTGATTCTCATTTTTATATTTTAAATATCCAAAATAAGCTTTGGCAGTATGTACATTGTTATGTCATGCCAATAAAGCAAATTAAATTGAATTGAATTGAGTATGCGAATGAAAGAGAGCGAAAGAGAGCGAGAGAACAAAAGAGAGAGAGAAAGCGAGAGAGAACTAGAGAGAGAGTGCGAGAGAGAGAGAGAGAGAGAGAGAGAGAGAGAGAGAGAGAGAAAAAAAAACTATCCTCCATGATTGTGACATGAAGCCCAGAGCGTTCTAACTTTACCTCCGCACCAGGCCAGAGGTTTCAGAGGCTCTTCTTTCTCTGGAAGAGAGAACTAATCAGAAAGACGAATATTAAGTGTCCTGATGTATCCATTACTCAACAACATGTGGCTGTGATTGATGCAAGTCAACTCTGTCAAAAAGAGGTCATCCCTGCTAGAAACTCGGGCATGATTTAATTTATAAACTTTCTGTCCTTGTAACATCCTTTTTTTCTAATCTCTCTCTCTCTCTCTCTCTCTCTCTCTCTCTCTCTCTCTCTCTCTCTCTCTCTCTCTCTCTCTCTCTCTCTCTCTCTCTCTCTCTCTCTCTCTCTCTCTCTCTCTCTCTCTCTCTCTCTCTCTCTCTCTCTCTCTCTCTCTCTCTCTCTCTCTCTCTCTCTCTCTCTCTCTCTCTCTCTCTCTCTCTCTCTCTCTCTCTCTCTCCTAACGTAACCAGTCATTTTGTTCAGTGTAAGGTAGTGGTTACCATATGCAGAGGGCTGTTGGGCCAATCCCCTTGTGTTTTCATTGTTCTTCCTGTTGCATTGGAGCTCGGAGGCCTAAAACAAATTTCTTTCACAAAGGTCAACAATAGTAATCTTCATTTCGGAAATAACTAGTGTTGTCATATGGAAATATCAGTTGGAACATTGTATAGTTGGTTATGCCATATGTTAATTTTAGTCTCTACTTTTGCTTTCTAATAATAGAAGAGAGAAAACAATCTGTAGGCCCAACAGAAATGTTCTAAAATGGAAGCTTTCCCTTCAGAGAATAGCAACGGAATATCCACTCATCTGTATTTTTTATTTCAATCCAAGTCTCTTTTCAACCTTTTATGGTTTTTAGAATTGTGCAATTATATAAAGAATATAATTAGAAGTCCGTCATGATGGTATCCGTTGGAATTAAAATCAATTCCTCATTATTCTTGGGAATTCTCAAAAGATAAACAAATACATAATAATGTGAAAGTCTATAGGACTATCCATGTCATCCATCGGAAGAGAGATGATTCTACCTCCGGAATATTCCCTGCCATTAACATTCCAACGGTATCATTAACTTTAACAATTTGCTCTGCTTTTTAAACTTGTAACCCGAGGAAAGGGTCCAAGAGGAGAGGAGACAGTATCACGTTGCACCCTGGCACACATTAAAACCTCCTCACAGCAACACTCGTCATGGACGCTACAGATGTAGGATCTTAATTTGATCACCCTGCTGCAGAACTTTCCTGCAATGCAGTACACCTAAAGCTTGTAGTGCATTTGATGTTTCAAAAAGCTTCTGAAGTTTGTACATTTCTCTTTGAAATTTGAGGCTTGATTTTCCATTATGAAAAATGGACCAACCCTGACAAAAATGTCCAGAATTAATTATAATCCACGTAATAATTAACATTTCCGGTTCCTGCAGATTATTTTCCTGCTGTAGCAAACTGGCTTAAATTAAGATCCTACATTTGTAGGATAGTTACACACCATAAGACCTTCAGGACAAGCTACCAATAGTTCTATACAGATATCTGTTGATCTATACAGATGTCTGTTTTTTCCTTCTAGTTAGCGAGATAGCTAGCCAGCTACAGGCAGACAACTATCTGCATAGTGATCAATTAATCCCACAACCTCTACCAGTGTGTAAATTGTATGTGAACTGACTCAAAACCACAGTTAATACAAAGCTGTGTACCAGTGAAGCGTTTAGGCTTAGCTTAACCACCACTTAAGCGTTGGTAATGTACATCTCTATGTCCTATAGCTTTGTCTCCTCTAAGCTGCTGCTGTTAGCTGTCAGAGATCGCTAACGACATTCACAATAATTAGCTGGGCATTTAGAGATGTGGGTTCGTGCGAGCCGGTGTGTGTGTGTGTGTGTGTGTGTGTGTGTGTGTGTGTGTGTGTGTGTGTGTGTGTGTGTGTGTGTGCATGCTCGTGCACGTGTGTGTATCCCTGTGTGCGTGCATGTGTCTCTGTGTGGGAGAAAAAGTCTCAACACAATTAGCTAAGCATCTAGACGTCTTAATCGCTGCCATTCGATCCTGAGAGCTCACGTTGCATCACTGATGACCCATTTAGTGGGAGAAGCGTATAGATTATTGCACTCTCAGGCTGTTCCCTTAGATGTACGGAACAAGTTATTAGTGTGCTTAACGCTCCCTAACACACACACAGACAGCAATATTGAGTAACACCTAAATGGGAGCTTTTTCTTCAAGCTGGAATCCTTAATGGTGAAACTGACACGTCCGGGACACCACAACAACAAAGAATTGACTGCAAACAGCGATGTCCCTCGGACATCATTTTACGTACGATACAACAGTGGAATATGTCTAGATGATCTCTGTTATCACGCTGCTCACCTCCGTTTGGAACACTCCTCACCTCCGTTTGGAACACTCCTCACCTCCGTTTGGAACACTCCTCACCTCCGTTTGGAACACTCCTCACCTCCGTTGGGAACACTCCTCACCTCCGTTGGGAACACTCCTCACCTCCGTTGGGAACACTCCTCAACTCCGTTGGGAACACTCCTCACCTCCGTTTGGAACACTCCTCACCTCCGTTGGGAACACTCCTCACCTCCGTTTGGAACACTCCTCAACTCCGTTTGGAACACTCCTCACCTCCGTTTGGAACACTCCTCAACTCCGTTTGGAACACTCCTCACCTCCGTTGGGAACACTCCTCAACTCCGTTTGGAACACTCCTCACCTCCGTTTGGAACACTCCTCGCCTCCGTTGGGAACACTCCTCACCTCCATTGGGAACACTCCTCAACTCCGTTTGGAACACTCCTCACCTCCGTTTGGAACACTCCTCGCCTCCGTCTGGAACACTCCTCGCCTCCGTCTGGAACACTCCTCACCTCCGTTTGGAACACTCCTCACCTCCGTTGGGAACACTCCTCAACTCCGTTTGGAACACTCCTCGCCTCCGTCTGGAACACTCCTCGCCTCCGTCTGGAACACTCCTCGCCTCCGTTTGGAACACTCCTCACCTCCGTTTGGAACACTCCTCACCTCCGTTGGGAACACTCCTCACCTCCGTTGGGAACACTCCTCACCTCCGTTGGGAACACTCCTCACCTCCGTTTGGAACACTCCTCACCTCACCTCCGTCTGGAACACTCCTCGCCTCCGTTTGGAACACTCCTCACCTCCGTTTCGTCAACAAAACCACAACAATAACAAAGGCCGGGGGAGAAGAGTGGCACTGTTTTGAGGAGTTGTTTTCTTACAAGTCAGATGTGTTACAGTAAGTCTTGTAGTTTTTAATTGTGTTGTTTGTTAATGAACCACAAGCTTAAACCAACTGTCTGTCTCATGTAAATTTGATGCACCATGGGCCCACAACTTTCTGAATTTGAAGTTGTGCTGTTATCTATTTGCTGAATTCTCACACATGCTTTTGTTGAGTCTTCTGGCATAGTTTTGTTATTCATATTTTGGAAGCTCCCCTCTCCTCCTAGCCTAGCTTGGTCGCCACTGTGTTTTTTATTTGTTGTCATGGTGCTAAGCCCATCACAGTTGTCTGGGCAACATGTATCGTTCCTCATGAAAAGCCAATAAATGTCATGTAACGACGGATCCGTCTAAAAACAGGAAGCCCGTGCCAAGAAAGAGTGCCACTGGTGTTAGGGACGCCATGTTGCGTTATGTCTCATATCAGGCCCCTTTCATTAAACCCTCCCGGGTCAAGTGTTAGTGTGTGTGTGCCTGTGTGTGCGTGTTACAGGGGCACGCTAACCCCAACACTGTGTCAACGAGTACATTCACCCTCCTCTCGCTTCTCCCCTCACTATTCTGCTGTAGGTGTGTCACATTTTACCCGCGGTCCACCCTCCCGGAGCCTCTTTAATGTGACTATATTTACCCAACAGTCTGTTAGGCAGGGCTAAAACAGAAGAGTGGATGTATTTAACATTAGTTTAACTTAATCAGACATGTTCTTTTAGGCAGGCATTATTTTTTGCTTCTCAGGGAGGTGAAGCCGTAGCCTGTTAGAAAGGTGTTCTCTATCTCAGGTCTTTGTTAAAAGAAGGATGTATTTGTAATGTACTTTTTTGTATTATGATTTATTTGTGTGTGCGGGAGGATATATGCTCAGTTTAATACTTTTACAATTCAAAGCTTTCTTACTTAATATCTACTCTATAAAATAAAAGAGCCATCTAGAAAGGCATCAAAAGGTTGTATTATCATCTCTGAACTAATACCTGTGAGTTAAACTTTAAAATGAAAGGACAATTATTTCATCTAAAACACACTTTCAGTCCCAAACCACAATCTGGGCTCAACCATAGCCTTCGTCTAGGGGTGCTGGCTCCCTCCCTCGCTCCGCATTACAAAAGCCCCAATTTCAGATATTCTCATTCTCGTGGGCATTCGCCTTCATATTTATTGTGTGAATCAGAATTTATGATGAGTAAATTGGAGTTCTTCATGTGTAGTGCCGGGGGGTTGGCTGTGTACGCCCAGGCCGGGATGGGAAGGCCTGCCTTATTGATTACAGAGAGAAAGGGCCCTATGGGTGCCCCGTTTCAAAGAGAAGGCGAGCTCCCACCACGTAACTTCTGAGAATGAATTTGCCCCGGCATGAGGCTTCATGAGAAACACATGTCCACACACAGCCTGCAGGTAACGGGATCACACTGCAAAACACACACACATAGACACAAGCAATCACACACACACACACACACACACACACACACACACACACAGCTCCAGGTAACAGGATCACACTCCTCGTCTGATGAAAGAAGACTGGGCCATCTATAGATGTTGGATTTAATTTGAGACAGATTGCTACAACAGAAAAATAATCTGGTACAAACAGGTAATTATTATGTGGATTATAATTCATGGACATTTTTGTCGGTGTTGATACAGTCGAAATTACAAACTTCAGAAGCCTTTTTAACCTCAAAAACACTACAAGCTTTACATTTCCTGCACTGCAGGAAAGTCTTCCTGCAACAGGGTAATCAAATGAATATCCTCAATCTGTATCCATCCACATCAATACACACACGCTACCATGAAATAAAAAGGAATAAAAACATCACTGTCACATATAAACCTTCATTCATAAGCAAAATACGCTCCTCTTCCAAAATAGATAATCCACTTTCTACAACCATAAAACAAAAAGTTATAAAACCTTTACTCATCCCACAAACAATAATCTTTGAAATGTAATGATACACACACATCCAAGAGTCCGTTTAGTTGATATATTAATACAATCTAATTTATGTGAAGTATATTCAATATAATATGTAATATGCTCAATATGATACAGTTGTCATTAAAGCTTGTTTTTCAACCACTCCACAAATTCCTTGTTTTGGCAAGTCGGTTAGGACATCTACTTTGTGCATGACACAAGTCACTTTTCCAACAATTGTTTACAGACAGATTATTTCACTTATAACTCACTGTATCACAATTCCAGCGGGTCTGAAGTTTGCATACACTAAGAGGACATTTCTCCAAAAAGCACAATCTTTGTCCCCTTGTACAGTTGCAAACAGTAGTCTGGCTTTTTTAGGGCGGTTTTGAAGCAGTGGCTCCTTCCTTGCTGAGTGGCCTTTCAGGTTATGTCGATATAGGACTTGTTTTACTGTGGATATAGATAATTTGTACCTGTTTCCTCCAGCATCTTCACAAGGTCCTTTGCTGTTGTTCTCGGAATGATTTGCACTTTTCACACCAAAGTCCGTTCATCTCTAGGAGACAGAACGCGTCTCCTTCCTGAGCGGTATGACGGCTGCGTGGTCCCATGGTGTTTATACTTGCGTACTATTGTTTGTACAGATAATTGTGGTACCTTCAGGCAAATATAAATTGCTCCCAATGATGAACCAGACTTGTGGAGGTCTACAATTTTTCTCTGAGGTCTTGGCTGATTTCTTTTGATTTTCCCATGATGTCAAGCTAAGAAGCACTGAGTTTGAAGGTAGGCCTTGAAATACATCCACAGGCACACCTCCAATTGACTCAAATTATGTCAATTAGCCTATCAGAAGCTTCTATAGCCATGACATCATTTTCTGGAATTTTCCAAGCTGTTTAAAGGCACAGTCAACTTAGTGTATGTAAACTTCTGACCCACTGGAATTGTGATACAGTGAGTTATAAGTGAAATAATCTGTCTGTAAACAATTGTTGGAAAATGTACTTGTGTCATGCACAAAGTAGATGTCCTAACCGACTTGCCAAAACTCTACTTTGTTAACAAGATATTTGTGGAGTGGTTGAAAAACAAGTTTTAATGATGCCAAACTTCCGACTTCAACTGTATGTCGTAAATCAGCAACAGTGAAGTCAGAAAGGTTTTGGTGGCTCCAACTGAGACACGTGAGAAGGTTTCTGTGTGTTGTATTATGGGATGTCCAGTACTTAGGGACTGTTCTCATATTACTGGTCCAACACCCGCGCTAATACATCACCATGACTCAAGACTGACAACACATCTGCCTGCCAACACATCTGCCTGCCAACTGAGTTAGGGAGCGGACAACAGGACAGAAAGAGGGACAGAGAGAGAGACAGAGAGAGGGGAAGAGAGAAAGAGAAGGAGGGAGAGAGGAAGTGAAAGAGGGGAGAGATAGGCTGGGAAAGAGCGTGCAAACACTGCTAATGTTAAGACTATTGGAAGGATTATATGTTATTCGTTTCTCCCCCATCCTCCAGTCTTTGCCATCTTCTGGACAACCGGCCTAATGATTCTGTCTGTCTGTCTGGCTGGCTGTATGGCTGTCCGCTGAGGCTACTGGATATATGTACAGACAGTATACATGTCTGTTCAGGGTTGGGAAGTAACTGATTACATGTACTCTGATTACCAAATAAACTGTAACTGTAATCCGTTATGTTACCAGCTAAAATTTTGTAATCAGAATACAGATACATTTGAAAAACTAGATGATTACTTCTTGGATAACTTTTAAATTTAGAAAGGATGTTTTCCCAACAATACATTAAGACGCATTGTTTTCTCAATTACATTCATTTCAGCTTTGAAAAGAGGCGCACGTTTGTTCCACTTGAGCGAGTCTGACCACAAGTCAGATACCGCTATGATGACACATGCTGCCTAGCTCTGTGAACTGTGTGGTGCGTGTGTGCGTGCGTGCGTGCGTGCGTGCGTGCGTGTGTGCGTGTGTGCGTGCGTGCGTGTGTGTGTGTGTGTGTGTGTGTGTGTGTGTGTGTGTGTGTGTGTGTGCGTGTGCGTGTGTGTGCGTGCGTGCGTGCGTGCGTGCGTGCGTGCATATGCAGTGGGGAGAACAAGTATTTGATACACTGCCGATTTTGCAGGTTTTCCTACTTACAAAGCATGTAAAGGTCTGTAATTTTTATCATAGGTACACTTCAACTGTGAGAGACGGAATCTACAACAAAAATCCAGAAAATCACATTGTATGATTTTTAAGTAATTAATTTGCATTTTATTGCATGACATACTGTAAGTATTAGATCACCTACCAACCAGTAAGAATTCCGGCTCTCAGAGACCTGTTAGTTTTTCTTTAAGAACCCCTCCTGTTCTCCACTCATTACCTGTATTAACTGCACCTGTTTGAACTTGTTACCTATATAAAAGACACCTGTCCACACACTCAATCAAACAGACTCCAACCTCTCCACAATGGCCAAGACCAGAGAGCTGTGTAAGGACATCAGGAATACAATTGTAGACCTGCACAAGGCTGGGATGGGCTACAGGACAATAGGCAAGCAGCTTGGTGAGAAGGCAACAACTGTTGGCACAATTATTAGATAATGGAAGAAGTTCAAGATGACGGTCAATCACCCTCGGTCTGGGGCTCTATGCAAGATCTCACCTCGTGGGGCATCAATGATCATGAGGAAGGTGAGGGATCAGCCCAGAACTACACGGCAGGACCTGGTCAATGACCTGAAGAGAGCTGGGACCACAGTCTCAAAGAAAACCATTAGTAACACACTACGCCGTCATGGATTAAAATCATGCAGCGCACGCAAGGTTCTCCTGCTCAAGCCAGCGCATGTCCAGGCCTGTCTGAAGTTTGCCAATGACCATCTGGATGATCCAGAGGAGGAATGGAAGAAGGTCATGTGGTCTGATGAGACAGAAATAGAGCTTTTTGGTCTAAACTCCACTCGCCGTGTTTGGAGGAAGAAGAAGGATGAGTACAACCCCAAGAACATCCTCCCAGCCGTGAAGCATGGAGGTGGAAACATCATTCTTTGGGGATGCTTTTCTGCAAAGGGGACAGGACGACTGCACCGTATTGAGGGGAGGATGGATGGGGCCATGTATCGCGAGATCTTGGCCAACAACCTCCTTTCCTCAGTAAGAGCATTGAAGATGGGTCGTGGCTGAGTCTTCCAGCATGACAACGACCCGAAACACACAGCCAGGGCAACTAAGGAGTGGCTCCGTAAGAAGCATCACAAGGTCCTGGAGTGGCCTAGCCAGTCTCCAGACCTGAACCCAATAGAAAATCTTTGGAGGGAGCTGAAAGTCCGTATTGCCCAGCGACAGCCCCGAAACCTGAAGGATCTGGAGGTCTGTATGGAGGAGTGGGCCAAAATCCCTGCTGCAGTGTGTGCAAACCTGGTCAAGGAAACGTATGATCTCTGTAATTGCAAACAAGGGTTTCTGTACCAAATATTAAGTTCTGCTTTTCTTATGTATCAAATACTTATGTCATGCAATAAAATGCAAATTAATTACTTAAAAATCATACAATGTGATTTTCTGAATTTTTGTTTTAGATTCCGTCTCTCACAGTTGAAGTGTACCTATGATAAAAATTACAGACCTCTACATGCTTTGTAAGTAGGAAAACCTGCAAAATTGGCAGTGTATCAAATACTTGTTCTCCCCACTGTATGTATGTGTTCTTGTCAAGTCATCCGTGATACAAGTCAATGTTGGATGTCCATCCATGTCTAAGAAAGTCATGAGATGACATAGAAACTGGCCACTAGGGGCAACTGTTACCTTATATTTTATTCAACCTTTATATAACTAGGCAAGTCATTTAAGAACACATTTTTATTTACAATGACGGCCTACCAAAAGGCAAAATTGCCTCCTGTAAGGACAGGGGCTGGGATTAATCAAGTAGGTTTCGGTTTTATTAGGGAGTTGTGGACAGGGATGGTGAATGGGTCTCAGCATCTGCCTTTGATTCCAAAGGTTGCAAGTTTGAATCCAGAGATAGAAAGTTATTTTTGAGATTTTTGTTTTAAGCCTATCCCAAACCTTAACCCTTACCTTAACTATTCAGTGGTAATGCCTAACCTTAAGATTTCGGAGTTAAAGCCTAAAGTTAATCCCAACCTTAAAAATTCAGAGTTAATGCCTTAACTTAACCTTAAACACTTACAAATGTAGCGTTTGAAAAACATGGATGAACGTCTAATTCTGACGTGAGACTGTGAGAGCTGGTTGATGTGTTCATGTGTGTGTGTTCATGTGTGTGTGTTTGTGTGTGTTTGTGTGTGTTCGTGTGTGTGTGTGTGTGTGTGTGTGTGTGAGTGCATATGCGTACGTGTGTGTATGTGTGCTTGCTGCCTCTTGTGAACTGCCAGACAGCTTAGGGAGAATATTTAAGTTCTAAAATAACAACCCTCCCCAGAGTTAGCCTGTATACGTCTCCTGGGGAGAGACAGAGAGCAAAATGGAACTTTTTCAAGCCTGCAGTAGTAGTCATATCTATTAATACCTCACTCTGTTTCACTCACATGACAAACGTTCATTACCTAGCTGGGATTTTTCTTTTGGGGATTTGGGGGGGAAAGGGTTGATGTTTTGGCTTCCAGATGTGTAGTTAGATGACAGAGATAATGTAAAGGAGGTGTTAAATTAGGAGGGGGAGGGATGAGGGGAGGAGGAAGCTGGACTAACTGAATTTATAAATGTACAAGGAGATTTAGATCTTTAAGGGCGAGATACGTAAAATAAAAAATAAGTTGCATAAAATGAAAATAAATGCTCCTGAATTTAAGGATGAACTTTGCCTGTATCGACAATGCTGAGGAGTTAAGTCCCGCTCTGCCTGGACTGTATCCTCTTAAAACCTCTGATTAGGTGTTTTACAGGTGTTGTACAGGCGTTTTACAGGTGTTGTACAGGTGTTTTACAGGTGTTGTACAGGCGTTTTGCAGGTGTTGTACAGGTGTTTTACAGGTGTTGTACAGGCGTTTTACAGGTGTTGTACAGGTGTTTTACAGGTGTTGTACAGGCGTTTTACAGGTGTTGTACAGGTGTTGTACAGGTGTTATACAGGCGTTTTACAGGTGTTGTACAGGCGTTTTACAGGTGTTGTACAGGTGTTGTACAGGTGTTATACAGGCATTTTACAGGTGTTGTACAGGTGTTGTACAGGTGTTTTACAGGTGTTGTACAGGCGTTTTACAGGTGTTGTACAGGTGTTGTACAGGTGTTATACAGGCATTTTACAGGTGTTGTACAGGCGTTTTACAGGTGTTGTACAGGTGTTATACAGGCGTTTTACAGGTGTTGTACAGGCGTTTTACAGGTGTTGTACAGGCGTTTTACAGGTGTTGTACAGGTGTTGTACAGGTGTTATACAGGCGTTTTACAGGTGTTTTGCAGGTGTTGTACAGGCGTTTTACAGGTGTTGTACAGGTGTTGTACAGGTGTTATACAGGCGTTTTACAGGTGTTGTACAGGCATTTACAGGTGTTGTACAGGTGTTGTACAGGCGTTTTACAGATGTTGTACAGGCATTTTACAGGTGTTGTACAGGCGTTTTACAAGTGTTGTACAGGTGTTGTACAGGCATTTTACAGGTGTTTTACAGGTGTTTTACAGGTGTTGTACAGGTGTTGTACAGGCGTTTTACAGGTGTTGTACAGGTGTTGTACAGGCGTTTTACAGGTGATGTACAGGTGTTGTACAGGCGTTTTACAGGTGTTTTACAGGTGTTGTACAGGCGTTTTACGGGTGTTGTACAGGTGTTGTACAGGTGTTGTACAGGCGTTTTACAGGTGTTGTACAGGTGTTTCAGTAGCCCCTTATAGAAGCCCACTGTCCCCTCACCCCACCATCACCCACTCCCCCACCCCCTCCCACCTCTCTGGTCTTATAAAGATAAATATAACGCTGGGCAGATTTTCCCCTGGACCCACAGATTGGGGGACACACATTAATCTTACCTTGCTAGCTGTTTTGGGGGGCTGCAGATTAGGGATGGGGGTGGAGGGTGGTAGAATTGGGGGGTGTAAGCTCCTTCCAGACACTCCAATGTATGGAAATGTATGTGCATGTTTTACGTGGGGGTATATGTATTTCTCCTCTGCCCTCCTCCCGTGTGCTGATAGCCCTATAGATAGTTGATGGATGGATGCAGAGAGAGAGATGCAATGAACCCCTACATGCATGGATGTATATAGTCCCCATCTATGAATGCAGGATTCATGCGCATAAGAAACATAATCCATAGTTTTACATACATAGTAGCACACAGACACACTTCAATACAGGAAAGAGGCATGACAGCTCTGTAGCAAGGTGGTAAAGATAACGCACATCTGTGTAGCTATAGAGAAGCTAATATCATATAGAGCTTTATAATGAGGAATGGAGAAGGTTCCTTATTGTGGGAGCATGTGTGTGAAGTGTGTGTGCGTGTGTGAAGTGTGAAGTGTGTGTGCGTGTGTGAATGACTGAGAGGGGTCTTATGGAGAAATATAATGAGGTATAGAAAAGGTATCTTATTGCAGAGAACATGTGTAGGTCATACCTATTCTATTGTCTGACTCTGAGATTAGAAATTGTGACACATACAGGCGCTTTACCATTTGTGTTGTTTTGTGTTGTTTTGTTAGAGAAACAAGGAGTGACACTTAGATATTTAACAAAATAATATAGGTTTAATATTGATTTTTTTTGTCAAATGTATACAGAGATGAAATTGTGCAGTGTTGTGGTTGCATACGGAATGTCACTCGTTTTAATTGTGGTATAGTTCATTTGTAGTTTGTTTTTGTTTACAGTGTCTTTTGGAACAAATTAAGCATTATAATAGAGAATATATATTTAAAAATGAAAGTCATGACTGCTAATTATTCATAGAAACTAAATTTTCAGACTATAATTAAATGCATTTAACCATTAGGGACAATCTGAGATCAAACATGTATATTGGATTTGATGCAGATAGCAAATGTAAATGAGCAAACCCTCTTAACTATATAATTATAGAGAACTGAGACAAGAAGTTCCTTTGTGTTTATTTGGTTTCAGAAATATTCTCAGATGAATGAAATAGAAATTAATTAAAAAGTATTGTGGATAAAAATGCAGATTGCATGTACATTGCAAATACATCTTAGCATAAAATAATGCCATTTTTTTTACACATTTTATTTCTGATATCACAGTAAAACAAGGACTCCATGTGTAAACTGGTTCATTTTCATGTTCCCATTTTTTTAAACAATAATTCTAATTGATTATAATTCCAATAATTCTAATTGATGTATTGATTCTTGAAGTTGTATTGGTGGTAATATCTGTACGTTTTTATGGTGTTGTTTGTACCAACATTTAGTCGAAGTTAACCGGGTATTCCGTTTGTGTAAACAACAGACTCTTTCACAGTAATCTCAATGCACAGAACGCCAGTATTTTTCTTTTCCCTGTCTGTTGAATTTAAAAGCAGTCAGATTCAGGTATTCTGTCACAACCACCCGTCCGCTCCCTCTTTCCCTTCTGCTCAAGCTGACATGCACTGTAATGTCAGAATATATCAACAGTGAGACCAGAGAGAGGGATAAAAAAAAGAGAGAGCGAGAGAGAGAGAGAGAGAGAGAGAGAGAGAGAGAGAGAGAGGATGGATTTGTATCTTTCATCAGCAGTACACATAAATATGGAGCCATTTCCTCCATTTTAGTTCGGAGACAGCGATGCAGAGTCCCGCTGCGCCATTGCCTTCTCCATTTTAGTTGGACCCTGGTTGATGTTTCTGTAACAAGTAGAGTTTCTACACTAGCATGCCCCTCAATTACACATATTTCAAGTATTTTTTCTAGTCCAAATAATATCAAACTTAGAGGTAGAGGTGATTTAGTGTACAGTGTATATGTGTGTGTATTGTGTATATATATATATATATAATACCAGTCAAACGTTTGGATACACCTACTCATTCAAGTGTTTTTCTTTATTTTTAGTATTTTCTACATTGTAGAATAATGGTGAAGACATAAAAACTATGAAATAACACATATGGAATCATGTAGTAACCAAAAAAGTGTTTAAAGTAATCAAAATATATTTTATATTTGAGATTCTTCAAAGTAGCCACCCTTTGCCTTGATGACAGCTTTGCACACTCTTGGCCTTATCTCAAGCAGCTTCATGAGGAATACTATTCCAAAAGTCTTGAAGGAGTTCCCACATATGCTGAGCACTTGTTGGCTGCTTTTCCTTTACTCTGCGGTCCAACTCCTCCCAAACCATTTCAATTGGGTTGAGGTCAGGTGATTGTGAAGGCCAGGTCATCTGATGCAGCTCTCCATCACTCTCCTTCTTGGTCAAATAGACCTTACACAGCCTGGAGGTGAGTTTTGGGTTGTTGAAAAACAAATGATCGTCCCACTAAGTGCAAACCAGATGGGATGGCGCATCGCTGCAGAATGATGTGGTAGCCATGCAGGTTAAGTGTGCCTTGAATTCGAAATAAATCACTGACAGTGTCACCAACAAAGCACCCCCACACTATCACACCTCCTCCTCCATGCTTCATGGTGGGAACCACAAATGAGAAGATCATCCATTCGCCTACTCCGCGTATCACAAAGACAGGGCGGTTGGAACCAAAAATCTCACATTTGGACTCATCAGACCAAAGGACAAATTTCCACAGGTCTAATGTTCATTGCTCTTGTTTCTTGGCCCAAGGAAGTCTCTTCTTATTATTGGTGTCCTTCGGTAGTGGTTTCTTTGCAGCAATGCGACCATGAAGGACTGATTCTCGCAGTCTCCTCTGAACAGTTGATGTTGAGATGTGTCTGTTACTTGAACTCTGTGAAGAATTTATTTGGGCTGCAATTTCTGAGGCTGTTAACTTTAAATAACTTATCCTCTGCCGCAGAGGCATCTCTGGGTCGTCCTTTCCTGTGGCGGTCCTCATGAGAGCCAGATTCATCATAGCGCTTGATGGTTTTTGCGACTGCACTTGAAGAAACGTTCAAAGTTCTTGAAATGTTCCGGATTGACTGACCTCCATGTCTTAAAGTAATGATGGACTGTTGTTTCTCTTTGGTTATTTGAGCTGTTCTTGCCATAATGAGGACTTGGTCTTTTACAAAATAGGGCTATCTTCTGTAAACCACTCCTACCTTGTCACAACACAACTGATTTGCTGACGCATTAAGAAAATAAATTCCACAAATCAACTTTAACAAGGCACACCTGTTAATTGAAAAACATTCCAGGTGACTACCTCATGAAGCTGGTTGAGAGAATGCCAAGAGTGTGCAAAGCTGTCATCAAGGCAAAGGGTGGCTACTTAGAAGAATCTCAAATATAACGTATATTTTGATTTGTTTAATAACACTTTTTTGGTTACTACTTGAATCCATATGTGTTATTTCATAGTGTTGATGTCTTCACTATTATTCTACAATATAGAAAATAGTGAAAATAAAGAAAAACCCTTGAATGAGTAGGTGTGTCCCAACATTTCACTAGTACAATATATCCAAACATTTTACTGGTCCAATATATATATATATATATATATATATATATATATATATATATATATATATATATATTTACTGGTCCAATATATATATATATATATATATATATATATATATATATATATATATATATATATATATATATAGTGCATTCGGATAGTATTCAGACACCTTCACTTTTTCCACATTTTGTTACTTTACAGCCTTAATCTAAACTTTAGTAAAGGACATGATTTGGAAAGGCACACACCTGTCTATATAAGGAAGGGTACCAAAAAAATATATGCAGCATTGAAGGTCCCCAAGAACACAATGGCCTCCATCATTCTAAAATGGAAGAAGTTTGGAGACGAAAGCCACGCCACAGTAAAAGGCAAATGACAGCCCGCTTGGAGTTTACCGAAAGGCACCTAAAGTACTCTCAGACCATGAGAAACAAGATTCTCTGGTCTAATGAAACCAAGATTGAACTTTTTGGCCTGAATGCCAAGTGTCACATCTGGAGGAAACCAGGCAACATCCCTACGGTAAAGCATGGTGGAGCAGCATCATGCTGTTGGGATATTTTTCAGCTGCAGGGACTGCGAGACTAGTCAGATGAACGTGCAAAGTACAGAGAGACCTTTGAAGAAAACCTACTCCAGATCACTCAGAACCTCAGATTGGGGCGAAGGTTCATCTTCCAAACAGTGCAACAACCCTAAGCACACAGCCAAGACACTGCAGGAGTGGCTTCGGGACAAGTCTCTGAATATCTTTGAGTGGCCCAGCCAGAGCCCGGACTTGAAACCAATCTAATATCTCTGGAGAGACCTGAAAATAGCTGTGCAGCAACACTCCCCATCCAACCTGACAGAGCTTGGGAGGATCTGCAGAGAAGAATGGGAGAAACTCCCCAAATACAGGTGTACCAAGCTTGTAGCATCATACCCCAAAATACTCTATAATTGCCGCTAAAGGTGCTTCAACAAAGTCCTGAGGGGTATAGAGGGGTCTCACAGGTCCAGGGCCGTATTGACCTCTTGTCTTCTGTTGGAGGACCTCCTTGAACGTGACCTGGGGTGTGGCTATACCGTTATGGAATGGGGCTGTAGCTGCCCTTTAAAAGACTGTGGTGTGGGAGAAACAAATGCTTGGGGTGGGGACTGGAGACCAGGGGTTAGGACCAGGGGTATACCCAGAGGGATGGGGGGAGATCCCCAGGAGTGTTAGGGCTCAGAACCTGGGCGATGAGGAAGAGGTGAGGGTAGAGGTAGTGGCGGGGTGGGGAGGTGGATTTAGGGTTAGGAATGGAGATGAGGCAGAGGGTGACGTGCGCAAGGATGAGGGTAGGTGATGAGGGGTCAGAGTACCTATGGGAGAGGATAGAGATGTTGTGGTTAAAGGAAAGGGGTGAGAATAGGGGTGAGAGGGAGGGGCAGGGGTGAGAATAGGGGTGAGAGCTAGACACGCTCCTCACTAACACAGCAACGAACCGACCGACCGATCCCTATTTTAATGGCTGCAGTGAGAAACCCTCCGTCTGTCAGAACGAAAGCTAATTGGCTATCGCTCAACCTCCGAGGTCCGTCTCACAAATTGGCAAAAGGGCAACAGACCCCCGATCTGATCCCTTCCCTCTGTCACGCCTCCCGCCGTCCATTAAACAACAGCTTAAGTTAAAAGAAAAGGAAAAACAAAACAACAGAATGAAAAAGAAAGGGTGTAACTGTGCTGGGGAGACAGGCACAGCGGTGCTCTGTCTGTTTGTTAGGGAAACAGAAGGGATCATTCCAGATTGTCATAAATGCAGTGCAAACCAAACCGAGTAGTTTGTGTTTTTCACTGTTGCTCAAACCTCATGCATTTGAATCCATGTAAAGTCCCAGCTGAATTTCAATTAGAAACAGGTTTCTTTACGCCCTGAGGTGAAGCTGCTAATTACAATGTTGACTGTGGTTGTGTGTGTGTGTGTGTGTGTGTGTGTGTGTGTGTGTGTGTGTGTGTGTGTGTGTGTGTGTGTGTGTGTGTGTGTGTGCGTGTGTGTGGTTAGCAGAGAACTTACACAGTAAAATGCATAATACTTCTATCTCTTTGTTCTTTATTCAGTCTTAATGGTGTTATCTCTTAGAGTTAGCAGAGAAACATATCATTTATAAAGAAGAGCTCCTCCTTCTGTCTCACTGTGGGGCAGGATGGCTTCACCAGGGGATAGTAAACTGGTTGTGTGTTTGTGTGTGTGTGTGTGCGTGTGTGTGTGTGTGTGTGTGTGTGTGTGTGTGTGTGTGTGTGTCTGCAGGTATTCTTGGCCTAACAGTGTTACACTATGGCAGGCCCTAACCTTCAGAGTGCAGAGTGACTCTGATATAGTGGCCATCAGACAGACCTAGCGTCTCCTCCAAATGCAGAAAAATGTCTTTACTCGAAAATGGATGACCCTGCCGGAGAATTCATTGGTATAAATACATTGTTTTGCCAGCATGAACGGACACAGAACACAGAGCCAGGCAGTGTTGGGTTCATGTTGTATGGTGGATACTGTAGTATTATCCATCCCTCTGGTTCATGTTGTATGGTGGATACTGTAGTATTATCCATCCCTCTGGGTCATGTTGTATGGTGGATACTATAGTATTATATGTTTTATGGTGGATACTGTAGTATTATCCATCCCTCTGGTTCATGTTGTATGGTGGATACTGTAGTATTATCCATCCCTCTGGTTCATGTTGTATGGTGGATACTGTAGTATTATCCATCCCTCTGGTTCATGTTGTATGGTGGATACTATAGTATTATATGTTTTATGGTGGATACTGTAGTATTATCCATCCCTCTGGTTCATGTTGTATGGTGGATACTGTAGTATTATCCATCCCTCTGGTTCATGTTGTATGGTGGATACTGTAGTATTATCCATCCCTCTGGTTCATGTTGTATGGTGGATACTGTAGTATTATCCATCCCTCTGGTTCATGTTGTATGGTGGATACTGTAGTATTATCCATCCCTCTGGGTCATGTTGTATGGTGGATACTGTAGTATTATCCATCCCTCTGGGTCATGTTGTATGGTGGATACTGTAGTATTATCCATCCCTCTGGGTCATGTTGTATGGTGGATACTATAGTATTATCCATCCCTCTGGTTCATGTTGTATGGTGGATACTATAGTATTATCCATCCCTCTGGTTCATGTTGTATGGTGGATACTATAGTATTATCCAGCCCTCTGGTTCATGTTGTATGGTGGATACTATAGTATTATATGTTGTATGGTGGATACTATAGTATTATCCAGCCCTCTGGTTCATGTTGTATGGTGGATACTATAGTATTATATGTTGTATGGTGGATACTATAGTATTATCCATCCCTCTGGTTCATGTTGTATGGTGGATACTATATTATTATATGCTGTATGGTTGATACTGTAGTATTATCCATCCCTCTGGTTCATGTTGTATGGTGGATACTGTAGTATTATCCATCCCTCTGGTTCATGTTGTATGGTGGATACTGTAGTATTATCCATCCCTCTGGTTCATGTTGTATGGTGGATACTGTAGTATTATCCATCCCTCTGGTTCATGTTGTATGGTGGATACTGTAGTATTATCCATCCCTCTGGGTCATGTTGTATGGTGGATACTATAGTATTATATGTTGTATGGTGGATACTATAGTATTATCCATCCCTCTGGTTCATGTTGTATGGTGGATACTATAGTATTATATGCTGTATGGTGGATACTGTAGTATTATCCATCCCTCTGGTTCATGTTGTATGGTGGATACTGTAGTATTATCCATCCCTCTGGTTCATGTTGTATAGTGGATACTGTAGTATTATCCATCCCTCTGGTTCATGTTGTATGGTGGAGACTGTAGTATTATCCATCCCTCTGGTTCATGTTGTATGGTGGATACTGTAGTATTATCCATCCCTCTGGTTCATGTTGTATGGTGGATACTGTAGTATTATCCATCCCTCTGGGTCATGTTGTATGGTGGATACTGTAGTATTATCCATCCCTCTGGGTCATGTTGTATGGTGGATACTGTAGTATTATCCATCCCTCTGGTTCATGTTGTATGGTGGATACTGTAGTGTTATCCATCCCTCTGGGTCATGTTGTATGGTGGATACTATAGTATTATATGCTGTATGGTGGATACTGTAGTATTATCCATCCCTCTGGTTCATGTTGTATGGTGGATACTGTAGTATTATCCATCCCTCTGGTTCATGTTGTATGGTGGATACTATAGTATTATCCATCCCTCTGGTTCATGTTGTATGGTGGATACTGTAGTATTATCCATCCCTCTGGGTCATGTTGTATGGTGGATACTGTAGTATTATCCATCCCTCTGGTTCATGTTGTATGGTGGATACTGTAGTATTATCCATCCCTCTGGTTCATGTTGTATGGTGGATACTGTAGTATTATCCATCCCTCTGGTTCATGTTGTATGGTGGATACTGTAGTATTATCCATCCCTCTGGTTCATGTTGTATGGTGGATACTGTAGTATTATCCATCCCTCTGGGTCATGTTGTATGGTGGATACTATAGTATTATATGTTGTATGGTGGATACTATAGTATTATCCATCCCTCTGGTTCATGTTGTATGGTGGATACTGTAGTATTATCCATCCCTCTGGTTCATGTTGTATGGTGGATACTGTAGTATTATCCATCCCTCTGGTTCATGTTGTATGGTGGATACTGTAGTATTATCCATCCCTCTGGTTCATGTTGTATGGTGGATACTGTAGTATTATCCATCCCTCTGGTTCATGTTGTATGGTGGATACTATAGTATTATCCATCCCTCTGGGTCATGTTGTATGGTGGATACTATAGTATTATATGCTGTATGGTGGATACTATAGTATTATATGTTTTATGGTGGATACTGTAGTATTATCCATCCCTCTGGTTCATGTTGTATGGTGGATACTGTAGTATTATCCATCCCTCTGGTTCATGTTGTATGGTGGATACTATAGTATTATCCATCCCTCTGGGTCATGTTGTATGGTGGATACTATAGTATTATATGCTGTATGGTGGATACTATATTATTATATGCTTTATGGTGGATACTGTAGTATTATCCATCCCTCTGGGTCATGTTGTATGGTGGATACTGTAGTATTATCCATCCCTCTGGGTCATGTTGTATGGTGGATACTATAGTATTATCCATCCCTCTGGGTCATGTTGTATGGTGGATACTGTAGTATTATCCATCCCTCTGGGTCATGTTGTATGGTGGATACTATAGTATTATCCATCCCTCTGGTTCATGTTGTATGGTGGATACTGTAGTATTATCCATCCCTCTGGGTCATGTTGTATGGTGGATACTGTAGTATTATCCATCCCTCTGGGTCATGTTGTATGGTGGATACTATAGTATTATCCATCCCTCTGGGTCATGTTGTATGGTGGATACTGTAGTATTATCCATCCCTCTGGTTCATGTTGTATGGTGGATACTGTAGTATTATCCATCCCTCTGGTTCATGTTGTATGGTGGATACTGTAGTATTATCCATCCCTCTGGTTCATGTTGTATGGTGGATACTGTAGTATTATCCATCCCTCTGGTTCATGTTGTATGGTGGATACTATAGTATTATCCATCCCTCTGGTTCATGTTGTATGGTGGATACTGTAGTATTATCCATCCCTCTGGTTCATGTTGTATGGTGGATACTGTAGTATTATCCATCCCTCTGGGTCATGTTGTATGGTGGATACTATAGTATTATCCATCCCTCTGGGTCATGTTGTATGGTGGATACTATAGTATTATATGCTGTATGGTGGATACTGTAGTATTATCCATCCCTCTGGTTCATGTTGTGTATCTAATGTGTTCTCTACTGTATATTCATGAATCCTTATTGTTAAGGTTGAAGTTTCCATATGATAATCATATGAAAATGCTTCTCAGACGGGAATTGAATAGGAGATATTTACACTGTTTCTTAATCCGTGTAGATGGTCATTCTATGAAGGTTACACATCACTACAAATTGTTGTAGACTGAGGCTTATTCATATTAAAATATGATGGAAAAAAAACTTCCAACTGGAATTTACACATCCAAGATGATTCACACTACCTCAAAAGACTTTACATAGAAATGAAGGGAGAGGAGAGAGAAAGAAAGTGTCTTTGGAGACAGCACGACAGTATAATTGTTTAGCTAGCCAATGGGCTGTTTTACTGTATATAATATATGGTTATTTTATACAGCCTTCAGACTGCCAAGATGTTTTCAATTTGGCACGGCCCTGCGATCATGATATCAGAGAGAGAGACGGGGGGGGGGGGGGGTACAAGAGGGGTAGGGTAGCAATGAAAGACAGAAACAGAGAGAAAGAGAGAAAAATTGAGAGAGAGTGTGTGTGAGAGAGAAAGGGAGGGAGAGAGAGAGAGGGAGAGAGAGAGAGAGAGAGAGAGACTGTGTTCCAGTGTGGGATGGTCAGAGCAGTACGTCTCACCTCTCCCAACTCACAGGCTTTGCTCTGGGATGGATAATGCCTGTGCTGCTGAGGCACTGAAAAAGCAATCTGCAGCATACCCCAGGGTCATGTCTGTGGCCGGATGATTTGTGTGAAATGTCATACATTAAATATAAGTTTAACATTCAGTCCCGCACTGTAAAACTGTGTGTGTGTGTGTGTGTATCCCGCTCGCCACTTACCCCGCCAGTTAGTTTAGGTTCAGGCAAATGGTCACAAAGGACTTGATCCATCTCACACACACAGAGAGATGGAGTGATGGGGGTGGAGAAGGCGGAGGCCTTCCCCTCCACACAGATGTGTTTCATTTACAAATGCGAGAGAACTTTTTTCCTTCTTTTTAAAAAATACATCTCTATTTTTTTTTTTCACATGGCTTTTTATTCCTGGGAGCACTTCAACAGACGAAGAGAGAGTGAGCGAAAGAAAGAGAGAGAATTCTGATGGCCTCTCTCTCTTCCAACCTCTTTGTCTCAGGGCAGGTGTTGGTTTCACGCTTCCAGGCTCACAGATGCGATGGGAGAAAATGAAAAAGAGAAAGAAGTAGAGAGAAAAGAAAGGACGTAGTAACTAATTCATAAAGTCCTGAGATGCCAGAGAGCGAGAGAGAGAAAGAGAGTGGGGGTGGAGAGAGGTGTCCCATGGGACTTCAGGGGAGCAGTCTTGCCAGATAGGAGATGCGCTGTCCATTCTAGCAGACTGCAGAGATGACAGAGAGACTACAAAAGATGTCATCCTTCAGATGGACAATTGATCAGTTTTCTATCCTTCTCTTTCTTCCTCTTGGCTTGTTTGTTTGTGTTCAGTCAGTGTCTAAGAAAAGTTCCTCCCCGGTTCAACATAAAGAAGAGAAGGTTGAGATGTGGCTGGAACGGAATGTGCGGTTTAGCTTGCCAAATTAATCAGAGTTGGGCAATTGATCCGTTTTTTTTTTTTGGTTCGTAGGATATAATTACGTTAACAGAAGCTCCTCACCTTGGTCTGTGTGCATTTAGATCAGAAACCAAAATATCTCTGTCGATGAAAACAATAATATGGACTTCAATGTTGTTTTGAAAATGCCCTCCTGAGTTTGTTTAATTCCATGTACTTTACACCTGTTGGTTGACTCCAACATTAGCATTAACAATCCATACACACCCCTTCTACATTTCAACTCATCACCACGAGGGAGCAGACTGTTTGATTGATCAGTTTCACCTTGAAGGTGTTGTGTTCCCCGATGCAACAACCGTGTGAGGCCTCTTTAAAGACTAACACAGTATCATGCCATCTCCAAGCTCCACCCATCTCTCGCTCTCTCTCTCTCTCTCTTGCCCTCTCTCTCTTGCCCTCTCTCTTGCTCTCTCTCTCTCTTCCCCTTCAAAGCATAAAGCTACAGATGAGGGTTTGGGGAAGAAATGGAAAATAGATTGTTCATTTGTATCTGGGAGGAGACCTAGATGTTTTCTCCTTGGCTAAAAGAGGGAGGAATCGTCTGGTGTGGAGTGTGAGTCAAGAACACTCTCCTTGACTTCTGTTAAATCTCTAAGTCTTTCAGCCAGACAATCAAATGTGTAAATGAGAATGAAGCTAATCAATGTTCACCTCCAGGACTGTTTTCCACTTATATTAGCATAGCAACAGCTCGATTCCATGCAAAAAAAACAACTGAACAGAGAATACATAACTCCAGGAGGTACGATAACTCCAGTTGTCTTCTGCCCCATATCTTGGAGGAAGGGACTACCAATGAGACCATAGTAACTGGAGAAAAATCCGTGTGCAGAGCAGCACTGGCTTAAACTAGTGTACTATAGAGGGAAGGGAATAAGGTGGCGTTTCAAACACAGCCCTCGTCCGGGGTGCCAAAGGTAGTCTTTCTCTCTCTGTTCAGGCTAGAAAATCACAGCTAGCAAATCAGGAACAATGGAGTCCTCAAAGAGTAGTGTGGATCAAAGCAGAGCTAACTGGCCATCGCCATCCCATTGAAACATTCTCTTTGGAGGTAATGCACATGGAGAGAGGAGGAAAAGGATCTGATTGTGCGCCCGTGCCGTAAAATTATGGAAAACCGAAGAAAGGAGAGGAAATTGATATGACAGAAGGCCTCTCAAGTCATCCAGAGCT
>NC_048575.1:18357344-18372344 GCF_013265735.2 Oncorhynchus mykiss | reverse complement strand
CCAAAAACTCTCCAACTTTAAACACTGAACAAAGGAGGGTGAAAGAGAGAAATATTATTTTATGTCAGCCATCAAAGCAGCCAGTATTTAAGCAGAAAGCCCACAAAACAAAGAAACCATTTGTTCAAATAGAATACCATGGCCTCTAAGATGACTCTGAAGGTTTCAAATGTGAGTCTTAATATTTCGACAAGCTGTTCAATCAGTTGTTTTTTGAGGACATTGCAAATGGCAGGCTGTCTCCCAAACACACGATTGCTTGTTTTACGTGACCCACTTTTACTCTGTGTGTGTGTGTGTGCGCATGCGTGCTTGCATGTGTGTTTGCACGTGTGTCCATGCGTGTATGTGTGTGCATGTTTGTGCACGTTGGTGTGTGTGTGTGTGTGTGTGTGTGTGTGTGTGTGTGTGTGTGTGTGTGTGTGTGTGTGTGTGTGTGTGTGTGTGTGTGTGTGTGTGTGTGTGTGTGTGTGTGTGTGTCTGTGCTCAGATGGTTGTAAATGTAATCTTAGACACATGTTACCTCTGCTGATGTTCCTCAGATTGATGTCAGTTAGCATTAGCATATCTCTGGCTCTGTGGAGGCACAGTGGTGTTCTTTAGAGAGACACACACACACTAACAGACACAGAAGGGTAAACCGCGCTGGGCTACCCTTCAGACGAGACAAGAGGCTTCAGAATGTGATGGGCAGGATTACCACACGATCTCTCTATACATGGAACCTGCTGCTTCTTCTTGTATAACGTCTTTGGCCAAAGTGATCGGATTATTCAGGACTAATAGACAAGACTACCTGAAAGGTTTTATTTGATTATATTCTAGAATGAGAGGTGTTATCTACTGCTAATAGGAGACAGACTTCACAGTGTAGCTATCTATGGAATGTATCACTCTTAGAACAAATGGTTCCAAAAGGGTTCTTCAGCTGTCCCCATGGGAGCACCTTTTTTGGTTCAGGGTAGAACACTTTTTGGTTCCAGGAAGAACCCTTTAGGGTTGCATGTAGAACCCTCTGCAGAAATAGTTCGACATGGAAATTAAAAAGGTTCTACCTGGAACCAAAAAGGTTCTACCTGGACCCCAAAAGGGTTCTTCAAAGAGTACTTCTATGGGGACAGCCGAAGAACTCTTTATGGTTCTAGATATAATCTTTTTTTCCAAGAGTGTAGGTAATTAACCTATGTGATTATCTAATTACCTGTAGTTAAGCAGTACTTACAACTTCAGCTTTGATTTAGCTTTAATCTTGATGTATTTTCTTGGTACGCAGAACTAACAACCGTTCTCCTTATACGACATAGCTACCATACCAAATAAGCTATATTATGCTATTTATTTGTGCAAAATGTATAGTTATAGTTGTACATGTACTTCAGACATGCTCTTAAGCCATGACTGTAAATACACCCTAACCTGAGTATCCTGCTGAAATACCTCATTTTACATTCATTCTCTACCTGAGAACACATGCACTGAATTCACGCAGTGTAAGACAGCAGAAGTAATACTTTTCGCCCTATCTCTGGAAAAATGCATAGGGATGCAGAACACTTCACTCAAACAATAGGGAGATTATTTTCTTTCTCTCTCCTTCTGTCTCTCTCCTTCTTTCTCTCTCCTTCTGTCTCTCAACTTCTTTCTCTCTCATTCTTTCTCTCTCCTTCTTTCTCTCTCCTTCTTTCTCTCTCCTTCTTTCTCTCTCCTTCTTTATCTCTCCTTCTTTCTCTCACCTTCTTTCTCTCTCCTTCTTTCTCTCTCCTTCCCCACACCTCCTTGCTGCTGCATCCCTTCATCTTGCCCAGTGAAGTGAGAGAATGAGTGAAATAGAGAGAGACAGCGGGGGAGAAGGATAGAGGGAGAGGGATGGATAGAGGGAGAGAGGAGGAGAGAAGGAAAGAGGGAGAGGGATGGATAGAGGGAGAGAGAAGGAGAGAAGGGTAGAGGGAGAGAGGGATGGATAGAGGGAAAGAGGAGGAGAGAAGTGTAGAGGGAGAGGGATGGATAGAGGGAGAGAGAAGGAGAGAAGGGTAGAGTGAGAGGGATGGATAGAGGGAGAGAGAAGGAGAGAAGGGTAGAGTGAGAGAGGGATGGATAGAGGGAAAGAGAAAAGAGAGAATGAGAATATATATGCTGTGGCCAGTGTTGTGAGACTAAGCAGGTTGCTGTCAGTCTAAAGATGACTGTAATAAAAGTGACCAAGAAGATGGATCAGGTGATTTTGGCTTTCTAATCAGTCATCTGTGAAGAACACACACACACACGCTCACACTCACACACACACACCGCTGTAGCCAGGATTCAGCAGTGCGCTGACACCTTCTGATTGATGGCAGAGTGGGATAAAAAAAGGGCTATTAACTGTCCTCCTATTAAACTGGGGGGAATGTTGAAATGGTCCCTCTCTTCCCCTCTCTATCTTTCTCTCCCTGCTTCTTGGTCCTGATGTCGGTATAGCCAGTGTTCAGGTGAGCTGCTGTAGCTACAGTACTGTGTGTTATGTTGAGAATACAAGATGGAGTCTGAGTCTATCTGAATTCTAATCAGGGAGGACAGAGGCCTAATCAGACAACACCATCATATTAGTAATCACTATTTACAATGAACATTTATCTTATTAAAGAGCTGTAAACTAAGCTATAGATATGACACAAGCCAAAATGAGTTATCACTGCAGCAGACAATAGAACACATCACATCTTATCTAATTTGGTCTTTGACATACCTAAAAAAATAGTGCCTCCCCTCCCTCTCTCTTAAACTCACACACAACACACACACACACACATGCTTACCTTGAATAATAACCCCACCAACAACTGTCAGCCCACCCCTCTGCCCCCGTCCCCCCAAAACCCCAGCATATTCAAGCAAAGCGCGTCCCTTACCTTGTGCATGGCCAACCCTCCATACTGTCCACGATTCTGCCCAGGGGTGTGTATCAGCGCCTCAGAGAGGGAACGAGGGAGAGAGGGAAAGCAGAGAGAGAAAAGAGAGAGGGATAGTGGAGAGGTTGAGAGAAGGAGAGAGGGAGGGAGGGAGGGAGGGAGAGGGAAAGAAGAGGCCATGGTTTACTCTTCTATTCAAGGAAACCGTTGTTGGTTCAGGGCCACAGTGCGCTGTTTGTTGACGAGTTGAACCATAAACTGTGGTGTTGGGGCTTTCCCTCGGCCTCTGCATGAGACCTCATCGTAGCTCTTGTATGTACCATACCTTTTGTAAGCATTGGACAGGTTTAAAACCCCATGGTTTTAATTGTTCTGGTGAAACATACATTTCATTTGGCTCTCTATAAAACCTTTTACTTTCTATGCTGCCTTTCCCTGTGATCACCCTTTTATGTGACGTTGTGTATTTTTGTGAATTTTTGAAAAATTCCTAAATTAGAACTAAATTCAAATGAATTTGAATATAATAATAAGCATAATCATAATAATAATCCTCATCATCATAATACTAATAGAACATATTTCATAGGTGCAGGCACATGCAGAGGCATATAGACCCATCCGTGTTGTCTGTGTGCCATGTGTCATAATCCAGCCCCTCGGTAGGATGTTCTGAAAGGATTTATCATTCTCGTCTCAGATGACTGATTGTGAAAATGCATGTATTTTTAGGCACCTTTTTCTCTGTGAGTACATGTAGAATTGAGGTCAGAACACACACGCAAACACATACACCCAGAGTACGACACATAGCCTTCATAACGGATCAGCCAGTGAATTCCCCAGGCCAAATGATTGTGACATGTTGTTTGGAGGAAGTGCATTTAATTGAAGGGAGGGGTGCTGTTGGATGGTTCTTATGAAACTGGCCAAAATGTCACCTTTTCACAATTTGTATGCAAAAAAACATAGCAGAATAAACTCCTGAGAAGTTCCTCAATGGTGTATTCAACATGTCAAGTATCGCATCTGAATAAGAGTTTATTCAAGAAGAACATTTTTGAAAATACATTACAACACAATAACACCGTGTCTATCTAGCTCTCTCTCTCTTTCTCATCCTCTCTGTATTATAATGATAAAGACCTTCCATTGACATTCCTTCTAGACTTCTCTCTATCCTGTAGCAGGACATAGATAATCAATTAATAGACAGACTTAGCTTTACAACACTCATAGGGCCCCATGTGATGTATCCTCTCTAATATGTAGAGTCCTTCCGTGCTGTCAGTCAGGCCTTAGTCTATAGCTAGCATATGTGTATTAGTCCATATGGACTCGGGTATAAGATATCCTCTCACAGCATTGACTATCAGTTATCATCATCTGGTAGACCTCAGCTCTAGATGAATCCTCACTCAAAATGATTCACTTAATAGTCTTATGTGATTATTATGATCTGATTATTATTTGATGATGGCCCTATTATTACTGTCGGCTCATAGCCTCAGTGTAATTATGGAAAACTGAAATAAGGTGATTTTTCTTATTCATCAACTGTTGGTCACTGGCTAGAGAACAATCATATTGCTGGTATTAATAAAAATAGTATAGCTAATTGTACATTGATCACACTGCATAAAACTTTGATTATTGGTAGTTGACTGTCATGCTAATCAAAATAATTGTTGGTAATTTTTTGTTGACCATTAGGCTGTCATGTATGAATATAGTTTGATGATATGTAGCATATATACCTAACCTACGAGGTCACTGAATTGCTTCTAATTTGACGCCTCACTTCAAGAATTTCCAATTGTCTAATAGGCATCAACTGAGTCTGTGCATTTGCGTTGGTCGCTTGGCTTGGCTTGGTTGACTTGACTGTGATTTGGTCCGTTTCTAGATTTGATGGCTCGAGTTTCCTAGCTGTCAAACTGTTGCCATGGAATTGACTTCTCGCCTTTGCGGTGCTGACCAATAGTAACCGGGTTATTTACCGCGCGAGGACGGCCCATTGAGCACCAGAAGAGGGGTACAGGCTAACCTCAAGAGAGGGGTAGGGGAGATCTGAGGACCATCTTTAGAGTGGACAGCGGCAGTCCAGCAAATTGACATGTTCTGGCTCGTGTTGTCATGGAGAGTTTTAGAATAAGATTTTCTAAGAGGAAGCCCATGCTTTGGCTTTTTTTAATTCATAAAAGATTTGCAGAATTTAATTAGTTTAAAATATATATTTAATGAATAGTCTGAATCTCAGGTGTTGTTGTTTGTGTGATTTAAGTGAATACATTAATGATTTGCTTAATTAATTATTATTACGATATTATCGTAATCATTATTTTGTTTTATTTGTATTTCTTTTTTTATTGTTAATATTAATTATTTACATAATGAATTCGATAAATATTTAAGTTCATTTCCAAAATGCAGATGTAATTATTCTAATTTGATTCACTCTGGACGAGTGATCACATTTCAGAGACAGCATGTCACGTCTAAATAATCCTAGTGAATTCGGTATCAGATGTGTATCGGTGGAGAAGATACAACCTCTATTGTTCTCCTTCACAATAGCCAGTAGCCTCTCTCTCTCTCTCGCTTTCTCTCTCTCTCTCTCTCTCTCTCGCTTTCTCTCTCTCTCTCTCTCTCTCTCTGTCTCTCCCTCTCTCGCGCGCGCTTTCTCTCTCTCTGTGGGTGTGTATGTCAGAAGACAGGGACAAAGAGTGCAGGTGCGTCTCCCAGATGATTTTTTTTCTTATTATCACCTTCATTTTTCTGTAAAATACACGGGACTTGTGAATTATTGTGCTATAGGTTATAAGTGGTTTTGATAAGGTTTGTGTCTGGTATGTGGAGGTATATGGGAGAGGCCCTTTTTGAGTCCATAGATAGATTTATAGGAGAAGGACACTCCTGCGCGCGTGTCTATTAAACAACAATGAATAGCTCGCGCATGGCGAGGACCACGGGCCAAGTGGGAGGGGGCACAAGGGCGAGGGAGATTGAATGGAAGTAGGGATGGAGGGGGAGACAGAGGTGTGTGTGTGGGGGGGGGGGGGGGGGGGGGGGGGGGGGGGGTTGTATGTGTGTGTGTGTGTGTGTGTGTGTGTGTGTGTGTGTGTGTGTGTGTGTGTGTGTGTGTGTGTGTGTGTGTGTGTGTGTGTGTGTGTGTGGTGGTGGAGGCGAGGTGACCAAGTGTATGAGTGTACAGTTTAGTGTAGATTTCCTCACCAGATCGACCCGTTCGCGCGTCGCTGTTCTGCAAGTCACTTTTCACCAAGCACCCCTTTTAAAACCGGGAACACCGTGCACGTTGCTCGCGCGTCTGGACCCATTAAAGACTTTACAATCTCTTCCATTGATTTCCTCTTATCAAATAAAGAGAATGGCACCGCGTGCGTGGCCACCCCCTCCATACACCTCCTTAACCCCTCTCGCGCACCCCTCCCCAAGTCCGGAGAAGCAAGCAGCTGTGATTCCATGTAAATTTAACATGATTGACATCTCGTGATTCTAACTCCCCTCTCTTCTCTCCCTAAAATCATATCGCATATTATTAATCGACAGTTTATGCAATAAACGAGCGTGTTGGGTTGTTTTCTTATCAGCCACCAAGCTATGAAGTGTATACATAGCCCCTAATTTGATTTAGCATTTTTGATTAATGCCTGATGAAAGACCATCTACAACCGGATGATTGTTGTGATGTGACGCTGAAATGTGATATTGGCTGGAATTGCTAGTTGACCCTTTAAATGTATCCGTAATACATGTTGTCGCTTTGATTACGCACTAGTCTAATTGTTGTCATCAGGGTTTGTACTGTAATTTCCCATCTTGAATTAGGCTACTCTGAGTAGCCACAGCATTGATATAAACTTTGTTTTTAATCCCTATAGCTCTCTTTTTGTCTTTTCTCTTTCCCATCTATTTTTTCCTCTACTTTCAAGAGAGCGGAAGAGTGGGCTCATATCGGCCTCATGTTGCGTATGGATTTTCGTTTATATAATCGATCGAAATGTCCCAATACATTGATTCTGGGCTCAGTGTTTTACAAACAAGCGTTTATGGGTCTCGATTTTATGTTGGGAATGATTCCAGCGTGACACGAGCCACAGATAAGCCGGAAGTTCTTCACAGGTGATCTAAATACAAACAAATAAACATATGTTGTTTTGCTGTGAAATATCAAAACAGAAGGGGACAAATAAAATAAAATAAATAGGACAGATAATAGGTACAAAAGCATTGTCCACCTCTACTGCAGATGAAATACTAGTGGAAAAACACAAAGCAGTTCCTTCCTCTGAAATTCTCCTTGAAATATATGCCATCACTGTGTGATTGCGGAATATTAAATTAAAGTTGGATAAATCCGCGTGGAGGGGAGGCTGCGTCCAATGCGCAACTCATTTCCTCTATTCTGTAGTGGCATCACTTCGCTCCCCTCTTTTCAATGACAATGTGCCAAATCTAGGCATTTTCAAAACAGATTCCATATGCTATAAGCGGATCGCTACTGAGCGTAAGAGAGTAAGAGAAAGAAGAAAAGCGGAATGCTATTTTACCAAAGGTACATGTACTTTTTATTTATCTTCTGGTGCTGCGTGAGTTTGTGCTTTTGGGAATTTAAAGGAAGTTTGAAACAGATTGTGTTTTTATGGATGCGAGTTGTCTGGTTTAGGGTCTATGTCATTAAAACGTCGAGAAGGTTTAGGTTGGGTTTCTGTGGGGAAAAAGTTCATTTGTGGCGGATTTCTACATTTTTCTGTGTTTGAATGGAAGGAGACAACATTTGAGATTTCTCTGTGGAGTTATGTATGTGCATAATGGGTATTGTAAATTACGGGAATATTATTTGTTTCTCTCGGCAAACGTGTTTTGCAAGTGAAACCATATCAAAGAAGTTGCATATTATTTCCATTTTGAATTAATTAATTTGCATCGTAAGCCTTTGTTTTATTCAAATTCACTGTGCCACGCAATATTCAAATATGAAATTTACTACGTGATTTCTGATGGGCCTGTGTAATTAATTTCTGACCATTTTGATGCACATGATTTTACCATAAATGCCATTATTTTTTGGCGATATTTTTCCATTGATAGTTATGGATTTTTATAAAATAAAACTTTATTTGTAATAAATATTACCCTCTTGTTTCCGTTGCTTACAAAAGATGCATGTGTGCTGTTCCTTCCTCTGACTGTTGTGAAATGTGTTTGGCACTTTGCTGTGAATGTAGACTGTTCTGGGTCTGGCTCTGTGTGTAGGGAGATGAGCCATTGTGTTGGGTAGAGGGTTTTCCAGTGGGTCTGTGTGTTTTGAGGAGAGGGTCAAACGGACCCCAGAGGGCGCCGGCGCTTTGGACTGAAAACATCTGATTTGAGACCAAGGATAACCCCCAACCAACCTGCCTCCTAGTCCCTTATTGCAGGACAGTCCCAGTACCGCTACCGGGGGCTAAACATGTCTCAAAGCAGTGGAACACAATTACCCAGAGAGAAAGATTCAGGAATTTGATCATATAAAACAAAACAATTGTCATATTGTTGTAATAACCACTCACAAAAAGCAATGCAGAAGTAGTTCTATTTTCTTCTTCTTCGTTTGAAAATGAAACACATGAAAATGGTCATTCTGATAAAAGCTCAATTGGTGTAAGGTCCTTTTTATCATTTAACCTGAGGACACACACACATACACACTGACTTTACAGATAACAATTTATTATTAATTGGGGATGCAGCGATATGGCAATGGGGCGAAATATTAGTTAAGGCAGTCTTTTGTCAAGCAGCCCCCGGAGAAAGAGCATCGTATGCGGGAGAGTGAGAGGGAGGCGACCCGGGGATTTAAAAATGCATGAGGCTAAGATAAGCAGTATCAGTCCCTTAAATCCGTTTTACTTTCTCATTTCCCCCGTGAAAATAAATGAAAAGACAAGCGAAAGTATGCAATATGGACAAGTCCCTCGCAGTCGCCTAAGAGCTATGGCTACTAAAAGTGTAATAGTCCAGTCTGGCCTCCAGCCAGCGTCTACTCTATATCCCCCCCAAAAAGCGACCACTTGAAAAACAAAATCAATCAATAGTTACAAAGTCCTCCATCCATGCAAAATAAAACCGTCAACGGTAAAGATTCAAAACAACCTTTAGTCCATTGCACCAGGTTTTGCAAGTTAGGCTACTATAGCCTAAAGATTCTCTGAGAACAGAAATGCTCCGTCCGTTGCTTCTTGCTCCATGCTGTTTGTCCAACCAGGCAGCGGCTTGTCTGGCTTCTCCTACCGCTGAGTGAGTCGCCTCTCAAGGGAGAAGAGCTTGGAATCCCTGGAGTACGCCAGAGCCACAGCCTCCGATCAGCGTAAAAAAAGGACGCCTCGGTTGAACACCTTTAACCCGGGTCACAGCCCCCAGTAGTCCGGGTTCCAACAGCCCTGGGTCGGGCTTGGTTCGGGCTGGGTCCGGGTAGGTCCTATTCAGTTGTAGGCTACTACAGTAGGAAGTAGCTGACTGCCAACAGCCTTATCGTACGATCCCAAGCCCCGGCTCAGTCAATTCACCCCCTTCGATTTTTTTCATGAAGGAGAACCGATCTCCTGATTCCTTTCACGATTAACACCGTGTAAGGTCTCTCTCGATAGCGACTATTAAGAGACAGAAAAGGTTAAATAAAAATAGTTAGGTTGGATGGGAATAGAGCAATGGGCCTACTACGGAAGTACGCAACCTATGAATAAATACATGTATTTATTTGAATGGTTTGTTTGATTTAATGGTTCGAACATTATCTGAAGAGCTCCGCTTGGTTCTGCTAGGCCCATTGTCATCTTATGTGGACTGGGAGTTTGTAAGATGTTGATGACTTTGATGCACATGTAGGCTATTTGCACTTTTTATTTTCTATAGGTATTGCATGTATAGGCCATGTTCTCCACTCATCACGAGAGATGTGTTTTACCATCATCACAAACACATTATACACATTTTCAACCCATATCTTCTGAAGGCTGGTTCTTTGTTTGTAATGTAGGCGCATGCATTAGTCTACTATTTAACATAAATACATACTGGTATATATATATATATATATATATATATATATATATATATATATATATATATATATATATATATATATATATATATATATATATATATATATGTTCGTGACATCCATTGACGCGTATCTGCGTTCTTCTTCGGCCTCTATAATAAGTACAATATATGCTACAGTATTAAACCTTTTACATATTTTTTTAGAAACAGTGATGGAAGAAAGTAATTTAGTTTGACGTATAATCTTAATTAATTGATTTTGCATCAAATTATGAGGTTGGGATCTAATTGATATTAAAATAAATATCACACTTTCGGTTAAGGCCGGTGTTTTCCTCCTCTGTATATTGTATATAGGCCTAAAGCATGCTGTCTTTCGCTTTTCATAGCCAGACATATCCTTTATTGTTTTGTCATAGTTTTACATCTATGTAATAAACATGTCGATGTTGTGTTCAATATATTGACAACATACCCTTGTTTACATATGGTGTTCCATCAGTTTAAAAATGTACAACACAGTTAAACAGAGTAAATTATTATCTATCTGTAACAAGCGTCTACTGAAGCCCTTCAATTTGTGCATCGCTCAAGATTAAATGTAGGTTATTTAATCCACTAGATCAAATATGATCCTATTTTCATTCAAATCAGGACACCAAAATAAGCAAACACATCCCTATATTTGGAATATACACTGACATTCTGAAAGCTTTAACATAGTGTCATATTCTATATGAACCTTGCAATGTGTAGGGTGGAATACAGCAGGCTATTATTCTTCATCTGCGGACCTTTATTTAAAATAACTTGACTTCTCTGTAATTCTACCCTATTTGGTTAAGAGGAAATGGCTCTTTATTGTTCTGCGTGTCCTTGGACCGGGCGGTAAAACGTAAAGATTTCCCCCTGTTAAGATCACTTTGGTCTCTGACGCGTTCCGTCCTACGGGCTTTGCTTAAGACAGGGGCTCAGCCCGTCATTTGCAATGTGGAGACTGTTGATCAGGTCGCTAATTACACCTCTCTCCCCCTCTCTCTCTTTCTCTCTTTCCCTCCCTCCCTCTCTCATTCGCCCTCTCTCTTCCATTCCCAGAGTGCATATCGGGAATAGACACACAAAGACATGCGCACTCAACTTAATCAGCCATTTTTTTAAACAGGGCTAAAACGATAATAATTAGCAGAATAAAGACATATCGGATTTTCATTTCCCTTCCGCCGTTTCTCTACCCCTCCACAACCGAAATTGCGAGGCTGCAGTCGACACATCTTCCACCGATCGGACCCAAAGGATAGCTTTCACACCGCCTGTCATTTGTATATTTTTTCCAATAAAGTTGGGAGGATTATCAATTTTTCCCGTTTTTAAATTTTTGTGTTATCATATTTCGCAACCATTGGATGTGACTGTTTTCAAACCAAAAGCAAGAGGCGTAGGGGAGCGAACTGCGGGGCGAAGAAAGTAAGTTTTTTTTCTATAACTTTTATTGAGTAGGCTAGTTGGTGTTAAATTTAGGTCAAGTATCGATTATCTTTCTTAGTGGATCCCGTAGAATAGCGCTCCGCGCATAACAGCTGTTTTCATGCGGTATGTTTTCGTGAGTGGCTTTGCCTTGGAAAACATCGCCTATCGAGGTGTTTGTGGAAGTCCTGCTTTGGTTTTACTAGCGAAGAACTGTCAGGGGACAGACGAACGCCTTTACGTGAGTATCAGTGCTACCTCCGCCAAATCTGCGCTCAAAGTTTACTAGGGTTTGTCTGATTTTGATTGTATGCCATACGGTCTGTCCAATACACCGTAAAACAAATCGTTACACGACATCACGTATCTCCCCGGTGTGGCATGGTTAATTACGGCGCCAGACTAAACGTCGCGAGGTCCGATCTCTCGTGGTCTTCTAGGCTACTTGACTTTTTTTCTCCCTGTTTTCCGTGAAAGTGTTCTGTTTGGTTCCAGTGCTGGACCACTTATAAAAGCTGGAACTGACTGGCAGTTAGGCTACATTGTATCCATTCATATATTTTCTGACAATGTCGAGCTCTTCCTCACGTTATTGTTACATGTAACACCCACCGTGCATTCTTAAGTGACACGAAGAGCAACACGATTTCCACGTTATCCTATATATTGTTTAGAAAGATCCATTAAATGAATTTTTAGACGATAATATGCATATCAATGTATAACGGTCCTATAAATTCGTTGTTACCTGCTGCGTCTAAAGGAGTAGACATACACGGAGGCGTGGGTGGCTGTGTCGCCGAGAGAGGAGACCAGTCGTTTGGCTACTGATAGCACGCAGGTCCCCTGGAGCCAAAAACTCACGGTTCTTATTTCTCTTTGACAAAATATTAAAACAGGCACCGGGAAAAAGAGCATAAGAGGCCCAAACTCTTGAATATAGGTTCTATTTTAGCTTTACTCCTGTCCTCTTGCCGAAACGTAAGATCCATTTTCTCTCCATTCGCTTTGGTGGGGTCATATTTTTTCTCCACATAATGAATTGTCCTTCCATTGCCAGTGATGAGGTTTTACCCCAGACTTCGGTGGTGAGTTGTCGATGCATGGTGATTGTTTAGTGTAACTTGGGGAAGAGAGGAGAGTCGAGAAGAGGGGCTGTGGTGTTTTTTTGCATGGTGGCTGGTTTGAGGTAGAATGTTGGCTGGGATTGGGACACGACAATGATAGGGACATCGATCGCTTGCACTGAGAGAGCAGAAAAAACACGGTGACACGAGAGGCAGTCTCAAACTCCGGTAGGCTATGCTACACTGTGTATGAGTGTGTATGTTTGCGCTCTCTGCTTGCTCTTTCACCGCACATCAGCAGTATGATTTTCGACTGGATTTAAACTACGGCGTTCTCTTCTTCGGCATATTAGGACGAGTTTTAAATGTATCTGTTTTTGCTTTGATTTAGGGAAAAATCATATGAGCTATTTTCTGATATTTATAGTTCTTTAGATAACTTTGGAAATAAATCCATCCAAATATTCTATTTTATGGAAATACGAGATTTTCCATGGATTGTTGGGCTAAAGCAACAATGAGGACTGCAGAAATTATTTATACAATAGAACAATTTAGAATATAATTATTTGGATAAAGTATTAAATTAAATTATAACAATAATACATATTATTAATATTAGACTGCTACAGTGGATTGGGACTAAGATTAACATATTTGAGGGATATTTCCAACGAATGGCATTTAAAAAATAAATATAGATTCTGAGAATTAAACTTGATATATTTGATACCTTTAAACATTTGTCTGAATACTGGTGATTTGGGAGCAATGGGTTCAATGCTACGCTATATAACGACGAGGGCAGTGTAGTGTAGTTAATTTCATGTCTGCTACTAATGTTGTATTTCTGATCAACTATGGTAACACTCCATTTAATCTGTTAAAAACCCCACATTATGGGAAATAGAAAAATATAATTGCCGTTTCATCCCTATTAATGATGTCATTGTCTCACAGAACATTGGCTACATCCTCCATCTCTCTCAGTCCCATTCTTAAGGCAATGAAGAAGATGTTCAGTTTGTTTGGGGACTGGCACGTTTTTTCTTTTCTTTTTTCTGTGATTATAAAGGTTATAAAGATTATAATTATTACATTAACAGTATACGTGTGTATGTGTGTGTGTGTTTGTGTGTGTGTGTGAAGCACATTAGCCTGGGTATAAAGCATGCATTGATAGGAGATTCAGGATGTGTTGGTGCTATACTGCCAGGTTGGGAGGACAATGGAAGAGAAAGAGAAACATGTTGTTCATTATTAAAAACCTGTACTTCCGACTTCCTCGAGATGCTTACAGTAGGAAAAGGTCAAGTCAGAGGCAGGTTATAACAGCGCATTAAGGTTATTAGTACTGTATAATAACATGTTTATTAGTGTGTATAAAACATACAAGACAAGATACCTTCCTGGTTGTTCTGCTCATGGTGTAAAGTTTCACTGTAGTCAACACACACAACATAGCTTTTTATTCTTCCGTTTATGATACATCATGTTTCTCAGTAAAACACACATTTCACCATTACAGCCATGATTGAGGTGCTACCAGAGAGAAAGGGAACAGAGGGAGGAAGACGGGATAAGAGAAGAGAGGGGCAGAGAGAGAGAAAGAGAGGTGAAACCCTCCTATAACTCTCCTGTGCAGACATATCCAGCAGGAAGATTGGCTCCAGCCTCTCTTAGAGGTTGACAATGTGTCATTTCCACCCAGCCTCATCGCCCTCTGTCTATCTGATATTAATGTGCAAATCAATATTTCAGGGATTAAATTTCCCTCCTTCATTTTTTATGGTTTCTACCTCAATAAGTCTCTCTTCTAATAGAGGGAGGTCGGATGATTTAAAATCCTATGCTGCAGAGAGAGAGAGGAAGAGGGAGAGAGCCTAGCAACAAGCCTATCTTCCTGCATTTTAATGTGCTCCTCTGTAGATCCCTATAGGCCGTAGTAGGGAGGACAGTATCGCTGCTTAAAGACCACCAACAATACTAAAGGTAGAGAGGGAATAAATATGAGTCCCGTTGAACACTTAAGACTGGCTGGTAATCGGAGTAGTGGGTATCACTAAAGAGAAACTCCACACACACACACACACACACACACACACTTAGGTTATTTCCAAATCCCCATTACTGAATGCCACGGTTGGGCGAACAGAATATCTTTGTACACACCAGACAGCCGAATAGGATTCTCTTTTATTCATTTTTTGTCCTTTTGCAAATATAAAAATTCACGGAAGGAATTGAATGTATCTGAGAGGAATTGTAAATGTGTTGTTTGATATGTGGTGTGTGTGTGATGAATAGAGGTACATTAAATGGGCTAGCAGCAGTAGCCTGTATAATTATACAGGCAGAGATTCATTACCATAGTCATACGCATGTCATTTCACGTCAACAGAATGGACTGTGACTCCTCTGGTCCTGCAGACCTTCATTAAGAGACAGTACACCCAGGACTGTCTGTCTTGCTGTCTCTCTCTATGTCTGACATAGGTGTGTGTGTGTGTGTGTGT
>NC_048575.1:18344844-18354844 GCF_013265735.2 Oncorhynchus mykiss | reverse complement strand
GGGAGAGAGAGAGAGGGAGAGTGAGTGGGAGTGGGAGAGAGAGTAGGAGAGATAGGGAGAGGGAGAGAGAGTGGGAGAGAGAGAGGGAGAGAGTGGGAGAGAGAGAGAAAGGGAGAAAAGGAGAGCGAGTAGGAGTGGGAGAGATAGAGGGAGAGAGAGAGAGGGAGAGAGAGAGTGGGAGAGAGAGAGGGAGAGAGTGGGAGAGAGAGAGGGAGAGCGAGAGAAAGGGAGAGAGGGAGAGAGAGAAAGGGAGCGCGAGTGGGAGAGAGAGTAGGAGAGAGAGAGAAAGGGAGAGAGATGGATAGGGAGAGAGAATGGGAGAGAGAGAGAGAGAGAGAGAGAGAAAGGGAGAGAGAGAGGGATAGAGAGAGATAGAGAGAGAGGGAGAGAGAGAGAGAAAGGGAGAGAGGGAGAGAGAGAGAAAGGGAGAGTGAGTGGGAGAGAGAGTAGGAGAGATAGAGAGAGGGAGAGAGGGAGAGGGAGAGAGAGAGGGAGAGAGTGGGAGAGAGAGAGAGAGAAAGGGAGAAAAGGAGAGCGAGTGGGAGTGGGAGAGATAGAGGGAGAGAGAGGGAGAGAGAGAGTGTGAGAGAGAGAGGGAGAGAGAGAGTGGGAGAGAGAGAGGGAGAGAGTGGGAGAGAGAGAGGGAGAGCAAGAGAAAGGGAGAGAGGGAGAGAGAGAGAAAGGGAGCGCGAGTGGGAGAGAGAGTAGGAGAGAGAGAAAGGGAGAGAGATGGATAGGGAGAGAGGGGGTCGGTCGGTTGGTTGGATTAAGTCTCCTCACAATGAGTCATGTTTACACACGTTTCGCTTGTGCTGGAATTTGCATATGCAAAACACTCCCTGGCAGCATCGCTTCCTCATCTGCTGTGTGCGCGTGTGTGTGACAGAAGTGTGTGTGACAGCTTGTAAGCTTGCGGGCGTATGGTAGTGATGTGAGTGTGTGTGTGTTGGTGATGGCAGTGTGTGTATGGGAGGGGATGACAAGAAAACAATATGTTTATGATAGCTCTGTGTGTGTGTGTGTGTGTGTGTGTGTGTGTGTGTGTGTGTGTGTGTCTCATCCATATGTGGTTATCGTTCAGCGCAGCTACATTCTTTAATTTGTTTCTGATTAATTGTCCAGATTCAGACTCTGATAAACAGACAGTCAGACAGACAGACGGTCAGACAGACAGACTGTCAGACAGACAGACAGTCAGACAGTCAGACAGACAGACTGTCAGACAGGATGTTTCCCTAGGAACTTATAAACACATTTCTTGTATCTCCCTTTACCCAATGACCCTAGATATTTAAAACCACTCCTGTCTCAAACAGACAAATGCCTTCTGCAATCATCTGTTGTTTGCTATAGCCATAGTCTGAGAGAGAAAAAGAGAGAGTAGATAGAGAGAGAGAGAGAGAGTGGAGAGAGAAAGAGAGAGAGAGTGGATAGAGAGAGGGTGGATAGAGAGAGAGAGAGAGAGAGTGGATAGGGAGAGAGAGTGGATAGAGAAAGAGAGAGAGAGAGTGGATAGAGAGAGGGTGGATAGAGAAAGAGAGAGAGAGTGGATAGAGAGAGGGTGGATAGAGAAAGAGAGAGAGAGTGGATAGAGAGAGACAGTGGATAGAGAGAGAGAGAGTGGATAGAGAGAGAGAGTGGATAGAGAAAGAGAGAGTGGATAGAGAGAGAGGGTGGATAGAGAGAGAGAGAGAGTGGATAGGGAGAGAGAGTGGATAGAGAGAGAGAGAGAGTCGATAGAGAGAGAGAGAGAGAGAGGGAGACAGAGAGAGAGAGAGAGCGAGGGAGAGGGAGAGAGAGAGTGGATAGAGAGAAAGTGGATATATATAGAGAGAGTGAATAAAGAGAGAGAGTGGATCGAGAGAGAGAGAGTGAGTGGATAGAGAGAGAGAGTGGATCGAGGGAGAGAGAGAGTGGATCGAGAGAGAGAGAGAGTGGATCGAGAGAGAGAGAGAGAGAGAGTGGAGGGAGGAGGTAGGTGCTATAAAATGTACTTCGTTGATCCTGTTTTTTGACAGAAAGGTAAACTGATAAAATTGCCTTTTAGAGGCAGGAATGAAGGTTTATACAAGTGTGAAAGCATAGGAAAAGGATTAGAATGGTTTTGCATAATGCCTGCCTGGTGGTTGAATGGGGCATTGAATGGTTGACTGAGTGACAGAGATGAAAGGGAGATGAAATGCTCTCTCTTTCCCTCTTTCCATTCTCTCTCGTTTTACTCCCTCTCTCTGGCCTCCCTCGCCGGGTAGATGATGTTTGTCGAAGGGTAGGAGAACAACAAGCTCAGGCTCATATTTCCTGTCTGTCTGTCTGTCTGTCTGTCTGTCTGTCTGTCTGTCTGTGTGTCTGTGTGTCTGTCTGTGTGTCTGTCTGTGTGTGTGTGTGTGTGTGTGTGTGTGTGTGTGTGTGTGTGTGTGTGTGTGTAATATGTATGATAATAGGTCTGGCAAGGTAAACTGTGCTTCTGTAAGCCTCTATTCAGAACAACCCTAGCAGTGGCATGGGGAGGAGAGGACTGGAGGTCTCTGTTTGTTGAAAAGGGAGTGGTGGACTGTTATGGATCAACTTGAAAGCTACTTTTCATTTAGATTATTTTTTATATTTTATGGAGAGAATGTTGTTTTAAGCTGAAGTTGTGGATGTATGTTTTGGGATGACAGGTGTTCTAGCATGCATATGCATGTGTACTTGTGTGTGAATGAAACAGAAAGAGAGGGGTAGCAGGGGGGCGTCGTGTGACTCGTGAGTGACGCTGTGAGTTCCATACGGACTCGATTTCGGAACGCGGCGAGACGTGTCATCGGAATTCCATCTGGCGTATGGAAATGATCGGTGGGGCGAAACACAGAATGCCACAAAGGGTGTTATGGCCTGTTTTTGTTTTTCTATCGTTCGCCAGGAACCTCTTTCACTCTTTCTCTGACCTTTTACACATCTCTCGCTTTTCATATGCTAATGAGAAACGGAGGAGAGGAAACATGGTGAGGCTGAGTGGTGGAGGACAAAGAGAGGCCTTTCTCTCTCTCTCTCTCTCTCTCTCTCCCTCTCTCTCTCTCTCTCATTCTCTCTCTCTCTCTCTCTCTCTCTCTCTCTCTCTCTCTCTCTCTCTCTCTCTCTCTCCCCCTCTCTCTCTTTTGCTCTCTCTCCCTCTCTTGTTCTCTCTCCCCTCTCTCTCTCTCTCTCTCTCTCTCTCTCTATCTCTCTCTCGTTCTCTCGTTCTCTCTCATTCTCTCTCTCTCTCTCTCTCGTTCTCTCTCTCTCTCTCTCTCTCTCTCTCCCCCTCTCTCTTTCGCTCTCTCTCCCTCTCTTGTTCTCTCTCCCCTCTCTCTCTCCCTCTCTCTTTCGCCTACTCTCCCTCCTGTTCCTTCTCCCGTTCTCTCTCTCACTCTCTCTTTCGCTCTCTCCCTCTCACTCCCTTTCTCTTTCACTCTCTCTCCACTCTCTCTTTCTCCCCCATCTCTCCACTCTCTCTCTCTCTCTCTCTCTCTCTCTCTCTCTCGCTCTCTCTCTCTCTCTCTCTCTCTCTCTCTCTCTCTCTCTCTCTCTCTCTCTCTCTCTCTCTTTCTCTCTCTCCCTCTCTCTTTCGCTCTCTCTCCCCCTCTCTCTTTCGCCTACTCTCCCTCCTATTCCTTCTCCCGTTCTCTCTCCACTCTCTCTTTCTCCCCCATCTCTCCACTCTCTCTCTCTCTCTCTCTCTCTCTCTCTCTCTCTCCCCCCACTGCTCTGTCGTCTTACAGGCAGTGAAGTCTTGTGTCTGGCATGGTGAGGAGACTAATAAAGTTACTATGATCCTCTCCTCAACAGTCAACACACACACACACACACACACACACACACACACACACACACGAACACACATGCACAAGCACGGTCTGTCCCGTATTTGCCTGTCCAAAATGACGTGGACAGAGTTGTTATGGGAAGGTCCATGTTATCAGGAGGAAATGTCATTTGTGTTCTCATTGAAAACCTTCATTATTCAGCGCTGCTATCTAAATGTTTTTGTTGCTGTTGGTTCAGCGCCAGTCAAGATTGTGTTACTCTGCGTTTCTGTCTCTTTCTCTCTCTCTCTCTCTCTCTCTCTCTCTCTCTCTCTCTCTCTCTCTGTATCTTCCTCTCTCTCGCACGCACGCTCTCTCTCTCTGTCTCTTCCTCTGTCTCTTCTCTGTCTCTCTCTCTCTTTCTCTCTGTCCCTCTCTCTCTGTCTCTTTAGCTCTCTCTCTCTCTGTGTCTCTTGCTCTCTCTCTCTCTTGCTCTCCCGCTCTCTCTCGGTTAATTTAGGAAAAAAAGGGGGATTTTTCTTTTCTCTCTGTTCTCTCGTTTCTCAGGCTCTGAAAGGCTATTTTGCAAGAGGTATCTGACACAGGGTATTAAGGATGGAAAAACAGAAATATTTAATATACAATATTATGTTTTTTTTTCATAGCGGGGGAAAACAACCCAACATTGTCTGTGTGTGGGTGTGTGTGGGTGGGTGGGTGTGTGTGGGTGGGTGCGTGTGGGTGGGTGGGTGTGTGTGGGTGTGTGTGGGTGGGTGTGGGTGGGTGCGTTTGGGTGGGAGGGTGGGTGGGTGTGTGTGTGGTGGTGTGTGTGGGTGTTTGTGTGTGGGTGGGTGCGTGTGGGTGGGTGGGTGGGTTTGTGTCTGGGTGCGTGTGGGTGCGTGTGGGTGGGAGGGAGGGAGGGAGGGAGGGTGGGTGGGTGTGTGTGTGGGTGGGTGGGTGTGTGTGTGTGTGGGTGGGTGCGTGTGGGTGGGAGGGAGGGTGGGTGGGAGGGTGGGTAAGGCTGAGTGGGTGGGTGTGGGTGGGTGGGTAGGTGGTTTGGGAGGGTGGGTGTCGGTGGGTGGGTGGGTGGGAGCACGCATATGTTAGTAGTTTGGCTCTGTACTTGATTTGTAAGACCCTGTGGGTCTTAGATGCTTGTCATTAGCAGGTTCAGGTCAAATAGAGTCTCCCCCATCCTTCTCTCTCTCTCTCTCTCTCTCTCTCTCTCCCTCTCTCTCGCTCTCTCACTCTCTCTCCCTCTCTCTCTCTCTATCTCTCTCTCTCTCACTCTCTCTCTCTCTATATATATATATATATATATATGATGTAAACTCAGCTGTTCTCGGATTTTCCTGGTTCTCAGCCATCCAGCTCCCGTAACTCGGGAAAGTAGGAGGAGAGGAAAGAAGAGGAGGAGGAGAGGAGAAGGAGAGGAAGACGGAGAGGAGGAGGAGAGGAGAGGGAAAGGAGTTGAGAGGGCAGTGGGTGCGAAGAGTTTTCTACGAATCAGGGCTAGCGATCTAAACAAAGAAAGTTTTTCCTGTGCTCCGACGCCTGAATGGAGAGAGGGGCTTTCACTTTAAAGCTGCCAGGTTAACATCTCCAATATATGTTCTACAGTCATATATCTTGTTAGTGTGTTAGGAGAGTCCTTTAGAGATTGATGGTCACTGGTAATGTTTTGTATTGTTGTTAGGATGCATGCTGCATGTTGTGAATCTCCAGGTCGTCATTGTGAAGGTGATTGTGTTTTCAATAGACCGAATATGATTTTTCAACGCCGATACCGAAACCGATTATTGGAGGACCAAAAACGCCGATACCGATTAATCTGCCAATTTATTTATTTGTAATATTGACAATTACAACAATACTGAATGAACACTTATTTTAACTTAATATAATACATCAATAAAATCAATCAAGCTTCAAATAAATAATGAAACATGTTCAATTTGGTTTAAATAATGCAAAAACAAAGTGTTGGAGAAGAAAGTAAAAGTGCAATATGTACTATGTAAGAAAGCTAACGTTTAAGTTCCTTGCTCAGAACATGAGAACATATGAAAGCTGGTGGTTCCTTTTAACATGAGTCTTCAATATTCCCAGGTAAGAAGTTTTAGGTTGTAGTTATTATAGGAATTATAGGACTATTTCCCTCTATACCATTTGTATTTCATTAACCTTTGACTATTGGATGTTCTTATAGGCACTTTAGTATTGCCAGTGTAACAGTATAGCTTCCGTCCCTCAAACCAGGAACACAACGACAACAGCCAACCTCGAAGCAGCGTTACCCATGCAGAGCAAGGGAAACAACCACAGGCTCAGAGCGAGTGACGTTTGAAACGCTATTAGCACGCGCTAAGTAGCCAGCCATTTCACTTCAGTTACACCAGCCTCATCTCGGGAGTTGATAGGCTTAAAGTCATAAACAGAGCAATGCTTGACGCACAACGAAGAGCTGCTGGCAAAACGCACGAAAGTGCTGTTTGAATGAATGTTTACGCGCCTGCTTCTGCCTACCACCGCTCAGTCAGATACTTAGATACTTGTATGCTTGTATGCTCAGTCAGATTATATGCAACGCAGGACACGCTAGATAATATCTAGTAATATCATCAACCATGTTTAGTTAACTAGTGATTATGATTGATTGATTGTTTTTTATAAGATAAGTTTAATGCTAGCTAGCAACTTACCTTGGCTTACTGCATTCGCGTAACAGGCAGTCTCCTTGTGGAGTGCAACGAGAGAGAGGCAGGTCGTTATTGCGTTGGATTAGTTAACTGTAAGGTTGCAAGATTGGATCCCCTGAGCTGACACGCTGAAAATCTGTCATTCTGCCCCTGAACAAAGCAGTTAACCCACCGTTCCTAGGCCGTCATTGAAAATAAGAATGTGTTCTTAACTGACTTGTCTAGTTAAATAAAGATTAAATAAAGGTGTATAAAAATAAAAATCGGCAAAATCTGCCCTAATTGTTATGAAAACTTGAAAATCTGCCCTAATTAATCGGCCATTCCGATTAATCGGTCGACCTCTAGTTTTCAATAACCTACCTGGATTTAAAAAGATAATAAATGAATGTGTTGGTGGAAAGCAGCTGGAGATGTGGGAAGAGGACAATGTTGCTGTTGTGGCTGTTTTATTACCAGGGTAAAGGAAACTGTAGAAACGATGACATCTTTCTATTCTAAGGTCTTTCTAAATTCATTAACTATTTCTCTCAGATCCCCTCCAGATTTTTGACAAGTTCAAGGAAGCCATTCTGCTGAAAAGTCAACGTCTCGACAAAAGGGAATAAAATCACCTACGTTTGGCTGTGCTGTTTAGACGTTCTCATCACCACACAGAAGGGATGGCTGTCAAGACCAAGAGGTGGTAGTGGGGCTAGGAGGAGTGTAGACACAAGGTTTACCTTGAGGGATGCTGCTGGTCAGATGAGCTCTGTGTGTCTGACTGACCCATTGTTGGCCACAAATAAATAGCACAAGCATTATGCTACACCCGCCATAACATCTGCTAAATATGTGTATGTGACCAATAACATTTGATTTGACAAGCATCTCTATGGCTACCTGTCATTTGAAATGATCTGTCTGTCCATTCTCCTGCTCCCTCATCTGTTCACCTCCTCTCCTCCTCTCTCCTCCTCTCTCCTGCTCCCTCACCTGTTCTCCTCTATCTCTATCATCGGTGTTTGTATTCCAGATGTGTTGTGACTAGCGCTGTGTGTATATGATGGTATGAGGGTATATACTGTATCTGTGTTTGTATTCCAGATGTGTTGTGACTAGCGCTGTGTGTATATGATGGTATGAGGGTATATACTGTATCTGTGTTTGTATTCCAGATGTGTTGTGACTAGCGCTGTGTGTATATGATGGTATGAGGGTATATACTGTATCTGTGTTTGTATTCCAGATGTGTTGTGACTAGCGCTGTGTGTATATGATGGTATGAGGGTATATACTGTATCTGTGTTTGTATTCCAGATGTGTTGTGACTAGCGCTATGTGTATATGCAGACTTCCTGCTGGTGATTTATTGTGTTTGTAACAAGGCCATTGCTAAGCCTCGTTAGGGAATAAGAGGCTCATTAAATATGCATGAGCTGTGACTAAAACAAACACAGTAATGAGATCTGTCCTCATGAATATGCAAGAGTGTAATTAACTATCCCTTGGAGAGGGAAAGAGGGGGCAAGAGAAGTGTGTATCAACAGGGTGTGAGGTGTTTTCACTCACAGTATGTAGGCTACTAGGGTTACTACTAAGTTTACTACTGGGTTACTACTAGGTTACTACTCGGGTTACTACTGGTTTACTACTAGGTTACTACTAGGGTTACTGCTGGGTTACTACTAGGTTACTACTAGGTTTACTACTGGGTTACTACTAGGGTTACTACTGGGTTACTACTGGTACTGGGTTACTAGTAGGGTTATTGCTGGGTTACTACTGGGTTACTACTTGGTTACTACTGGGTTACTACTAGGGTTACTACTGGGTTACTACTAGGTTACTACTAGGGTTACTACTGGGTTACTACTAGGTTACTACTGGGTTACTACTAGGTTACTACTAGGTGTACTACTGGGTTACTACTAGGGTTACTACTAGGTTTACTACTGGGTTACTACTAGGTTACTACTCGGGTTACTACTGGGTTACTACTAGGTTACTACTAGGGTTACTGCTGGGTTACTACTAGGTTACTACTAGGTTTACTACTGGGTTACTACTAGGGTTACTACTGGGTTACTAGTAGGGTTATTGCTGGGTTACTACTGGGTTACTACTTGGTTACTACTGGGTTACTACTAGGGTTACTACTGGGTTACTACTAGGTTACTACTAGGGTTACTACTGGGTTACTACTAGGTTACTACTGGGTTACTACTAGGTTACTACTAGGTTTACTACTGGGTTACTACTAGGGTTACTACTAGGTTTACTACTGGGTTACTACTAGGTTACTACTCGGGTTACTACTGGGTTACTACTAGGTTACTACTAGGGTTACTGCTGGGTTACTACTGGGTTATTACTAGGGTTACTACTGGGTTACTAACGGGTTACTACTGGGTTACTACTAGGGTTACTACTGGGTTACTACTAGGTTTACTACTGGGTTTCTACTAGGTTACTACTGGGTTACTACTAGGTTACTACTGGGTTACTACTATGTTTACTACTGGGTTAATACTAGGGTTACTACTAGGTTTACTACTAGGGTTATTACTGGGTTTACTACTGGGTTACTACTAGGTTACTACTAGGGTTACTACTGGGTTACTTCTTGGTTACTACTGAGTTACTACTAGGGTTACTACTGGGTTACTACTAGGTTACTACTAGGGTTACTACTGGGTTACTACTAGGTTACTAATAGGGTTACTACTAGGTTACTACTAGGGTTACTTCTTGGTTACTACTGGGTTACTACTAGGTTACTACTAGGGTTACTACTAGGTTACTAATAGGGTTACTACTAGGTTTACTACTGGGTTACTACTAGGTTACTACTAGGGTTACTACTAGGTTACTAATAGGGTTACTACTAGGTTACTACTAGGGTTACCACTAGGTTACTAATAGGGTTACTACTAGGTTACTACTGGGTTACTACTAGGTTACTAATAGGGTTACTAATAGGTTACTAATAGGGTTACTACTAGGTTTACTACTGGGTTACTACTAGGTTACTACTAGGGTTACTACTAGGTTACTAATAGGGTTACTACTAGGTTACTACTAGGGTTACTACTAGGTTACTAATAGGGTTACTACTAGGTTACTACTGGGTTACTACTAGGTTACTAATATGGTTACTACTAGGTTACTACTAGGGTTACTACTAGGTTACTAATAGGGTTACTACTAGGTTTACTACTGGGTTACTACTAGGTTACTAATAGGGTTACTACTGGGTTACTACTGGGTTACTACTAGGGTTACTACTGGGTTACTACTGGGTTACTACTAGGTTACTACTAGGGTTACTACTGGGTTACTACTAGGGTTACTACTGGGTTACTAGTAGGGTTATTGCTGGGTTACTACTGGGTTACTACTGGGTTACTACTGGGTTACTACTAGGGTTACTACTGGGTTACTACTAGGTTACTACTAGGGTTACTACTAGGTTACTACTGGGTTACTAATAGGTTACTACTGGGTTACTGATCATGTTTAATATTGTGCCTATGTTTCAGGCTCACTGTGAGGGGAGGA
>NC_048575.1:18337344-18339844 GCF_013265735.2 Oncorhynchus mykiss | reverse complement strand
GATGGAGAGCATTTGTGAACAGCAGTTTTCAGTTCTTTCCACAGATTCTCGATTGGATTCAGGTCTGGACTTTGACTTGGCCATTCTAACACCTGGATATGTTTATTTTTGAACCATTCCATTGTAGATTTTGCTTTATGTTTTGGATCATTGTCTTGTTGGAAGACAAATCTCCGTCCCAGTCTCAGGTCTTTTGCAGTCTCCATCAGGTTTTCTTCCAGAATGGTCCTGTATTTGGCTCCATCCATCTTCCCATCAATTTTAACCATCTTCCCTGTCCCTGCTGAAGAAAAGCAGGCCCAAACCATGATGCTGCCACCACCATGTTTGACAGTGGGGATGGTGTGTTCAGCTGTGTTGCTTTTACGCCAAACATAACGTTTTGGATTGTTGCCAAAAAGTTTAATTTTGGTTTCATCTGACCAGAGCACCTTCTTCCACATGTTTGGTGTGTCTCCCAGGTGGCTTTTGGCAAACTTTAAACAACACTTTTTATGGATATCTTTAAGAAATGGCTTCTTCTTGCCACTCTTCCATAAAGGCCAGATTTGTGCAATATACGACTGATTGTTGTCCTATGGACAGAGTCTCCCACCTCAGCTGTAGATCTCTGCAGTTCATCCAGAGTGATCATGGGCCTCTTGGCTGCATCTCTGATCAGTCTTCTCCTTGTATGAGCTGAAAGTTTAGAGGGACGGCCAGGTCTTGGTAGATTTGCAGTGGTCTGATACTCCTTCCATTTCAATATTATCGCTTGCACAGTGCTCCTTGGGATGTTTCAAGCTTGGGAAATCTTTTTGTATCCAAATCCGGCTTTAAACTTCTTCACAACAGTATCTCGGACCTGACTGGTGTGTTCCTTGTTCTTCATGATGCTCTCTGCGCTTTTAACGGACCTCTGAGACTATCACAGTGCAGGTGCATTTATACGGAGACTTGATTACACACAGGTGGATTGTATTTATCCTCATTAGTCATTTAGGTCAACATTGGATCATTCAGAGATCCTCACTGAACTTCTGGAGAGAGTTTGCTGCACTGAAAGTAAAGGGGCTGAATAATTTTGCACGCCCAATTTTTCAGTTTTTGATTTGTTAAAAAAGTTTGAAATATCCAATAAATGTCATTCCACTTCATGATTGTGTCCCACTTGTTGTTGATTCTTCACAAAAAAATACAGTTTTATATCTTTATGTTTGAAGCCTGAAATGTGGCAAAAGTTCTCAAAGTTCAAGGGGGCCGAATACTTTCGCAAGGCACTGTATATCGTACAAGGAGGGAGGTCAGTAGAATTCCCCTTTGACACAAAGGCGTGCGATTTGTTCATTTCTTTCAGCTAGTTTAATTGAGTGTATCTCTTATTCACAAACAACAACATCCTGGATTTCAGATTGAAGGCTTTATGTCGAGCTGGATTATTCATTTCACTTTTAATAACCCCCACCCCCACCCCTCTCACCCTCCTTCCTCCCCCATATATTCAGTTGAGAGGGGCTACACAGGGGCTTTAGCTTGCAAACAGCTGCAGAGTACAAGAGGTGATTTATGTAACAAGTAAGAACGTTGGTATTGTATGTTGTACCTGGCCAGGGCAGAGCAGAATGATCAAGCTAGATTAATACTTATTTAGTTCAGGGGAAATCAAGGCTCAGTCAGTCATCATTAAAACACTAATCCTTCATTATGTGATCCCAGATACAAAGAGAGAGCAGATTACAGAAACCAACAAAGTCACAATTACACTCTGATTACAATATACTCTGATTACAGTATAGACACACACATATGTAGTGGTACACACACACAAACACACACACACACACGTATGCACATGCATGGACGTGGACAGACATTCACTAGCACACGGGTGTAAATGTACACGCACACTTTTAATACACACTAACTCTATCTCTCTCTCTCTGCAAATCCCTCTCTATATCTCTCTCTATCTGCTTCTCTGTCTATCTCTTTATCTCTCTCCTTTTCCCTCTCTTTATCACTCTCTTTGCTTCTCCCTCTCTCTATCTCTCTCTCTACAAATCCCTCTATCTCTCTCTCGGCTTCTCCCTCTCTCTATCTCTCTCTCTGCTTCTCCCTCTCTCTATCTCTCTATCTGCAAATCCCTCTCTCTACCTCTCTCTGCTTCTCCCTCTCTCTATCTCTCTCTCTGCTTCTCCCTCTCTCTATCTCTCTCTCTACAAATCCCTCTCTCTATCTCTCTCTCTGCTTCTCCCTCTCTCTATCTCTCTCTTTGCTTCTCCCTCTCTCTATCTGCTTCTCCCCCTCTCTATCTCTCTCTCTGCAAATCCCCCTCTCTATCTCTCTCTGCTTCTCCCTCTCTCTATCTCTCTCTCTGCTTCTCCCTCTCTCTATCTCTCTCTCTGCTTCTCCCTCTCTCTATCTCTCTCTCTGCTTCTCCCTCTCTCTATCTCTCTCTCTGCTTCTCCCTCTCTCTATCTCTCTATCTGCAAATCCCTCTCTCTATCTCTCTCTGCTTCTC
>NC_048575.1:18322344-18329844 GCF_013265735.2 Oncorhynchus mykiss | reverse complement strand
AGTAAGAAAGAGAGGGGGTGAGCAAGTTAGTAAGAAAGAGAGGGGGTGAGCAAGTTAGTAAGAAAGAGAGGGGGTGAGCAAGTTAGTAAGAAAGAGAGGGGAGAGCAAGTTAGTAAGAAAGAGAGGGGAGAGCAAGTTAGTAAGAAAGAGAGGGGGAGAGCAAGTTAGTAAGAAAGAGAGGGGGTGAGCAAGTTAGTAAGAAAGAGAGGGGGTGAGCAAGTTAGTAAGAAAGAGAGGGGGTGAGCAAGTTAGTAAGAAAGAGAGGGGAGAGCAAGTTAGTAAGAAAGAGAGGGGGTGAGCAAGTTAGTAAGAAAGAGAGGGGGTGAGCAAGTTAGTAAGAAAGAGAGGGGAGAGCAAGTTAGTAAGAAAGAGAGGGGGAGAGCAAGTTAGTAAGAAAGAGAGGGGGAGAGCAAGTTAGTAAGAAAGAGAGGGGGTGAGCAAGTTAGTAAGAAAGAGAGGGGGTGAGCAAGTTAGTAAGAAAGAGAGGGGAGAGCAAGTTAGTAAGAAAGAGAGGGGAGAGCAAGTTAGTAAGAAAGAGAGGGGGTGAGCAAGTTAGTAAGAAAGAGAGGGGAGAGCAAGTTAGTAAGAAAGAGAGGGGAGAGCAAGTTAGTAAGAAAGAGAGGGGGTGAGCAAGTTAGTAAGAAAGAGAGGGGGTGAGCAAGTTAGTAAGAAAGAGAGGGGGTGAGCAAGTTAGTAAGAAAGAGAGGGGAGAGCAAGTTAGTAAGAAAGAGAGGGGAGAGCAAGTTAGTAAGAAAGAGAGGGGAGAGCAAGTTAGTAAGAAAGAGAGGGGGTGAGCAAGTTAGTAAGAAAGAGAGGGGAGAGCAAGTTAGTAAGAAAGAGAGGGGGTGAGCAAGTTAGTAAGAAAGAGAGGGGGTGAGCAAGTTAGTAAGAAAGAGAGGGGGTGAGCAAGTTAGTAAGAAAGAGAGGGGGTGAGCAAGTTAGTAAGAAAGAGAGGGGAGAGCAAGTTAGTAAGAAAGAGAGGGGAGAGCAAGTTAGTAAGAAAGAGAGGGGGTGAGCAAGTTAGTAAGAAAGAGAGGGGGTGAGCAAGTTAGTAAGAAAGAGAGGGGGTGAGCAAGTTAGTAAGAAAGAGAGGGGAGAGCAAGTTAGTAAGAAAGAGAGGGGAGAGCAAGTTAGTAAGAAAGAGAGGGGGTGAGCAAGTTAGTAAGAAAGAGAGGGGGTGAGCAAGTTAGTAAGAAAGAGAGGGGGTGAGCAAGTTAGTAAGAAAGAGAGGGGAGAGCAAGTTAGTAAGAAAGAGAGGGGGTGAGCAAGTTAGTAAGAAAGAGAGGGGGTGAGCAAGTTAGTAAGAAAGAGAGGGGGTGAGCAAGTTAGTAAGAAAGAGAGGGGGTGAGCAAGTTAGTAAGAAAGAGAGGGGAGAGCAAGTTAGTAAGAAAGAGAGGGGGTGAGCAAGTTAGTAAGAAAGAGAGGGGAGAGCAAGTTAGTAAGAAAGAGAGGGGAGAGCAAGTTAGTAAGAAAGAGAGGGGAGAGCAAGTTAGTAAGAAAGAGAGGGGGTGAGCAAGTTAGTAAGAAAGAGAGGGGGTGAGCAAGTTAGTAAGAAAGAGAGGGGGTGAGCAAGTTAGTAAGAAAGAGAGGGGAGAGCAAGTTAGTAAGAAAGAGAGGGGGTGAGCAAGTTAGTAAGAAAGAGAGGGGGTGAGCAAGTTAGTAAGAAAGAGAGGGGGTGAGCAAGTTAGTAAGAAAGAGAGGGGAGAGCAAGTTAGTAAGAAAGAGAGGGGGTGAGCAAGTTAGTAAGAAAGAGAGGGGGTGAGCAAGTTAGTAAGAAAGAGAGGGGGTGAGCAAGTTAGTAAGAAAGAGAGGGGGTGAGCAAGTTAGTAAGAAAGAGAGGGGGTGAGCAAGTTAGTAAGAAAGAGAGGGGAGAGCAAGTTAGTAAGAAAGAGAGGGGAGAGCAAGTTAGTAAGAAAGAGAGGGGGTGAGCAAGTTAGTAAGAAAGAGAGGGGGTGAGCAAGTTAGTAAGAAAGAGAGGGGAGAGCAAGTTAGTAAGAAAGAGAGGGGAGAGCAAGTTAGTAAGAAAGAGAGGGGGTGAGCAAGTTAGTAAGAAAGAGAGGGGAGAGCAAGTTAGTAAGAAAGAGAGGGGGTGAGCAAGTTAGTAAGAAAGAGAGGGGGTGAGCAAGTTAGTAAGAAAGAGAGGGGAGAGCAAGTTAGTAAGAAAGAGAGGGGGTGAGCAAGTTAGTAAGAAAGAGAGGGGGTGAGCAAGTTAGTAAGAAAGAGAGGGGAGAGCAAGTTAGTAAGAAAGAGAGGGGGTGAGCAAGTTAGTAAGAAAGAGAGGGGGTGAGCAAGTTAGTAAGAAAGAGAGGGGAGAGCAAGTTAGTAAGAAAGAGAGGGGGTGAGCAAGTTAGTAAGAAAGAGAGGGGAGAGCAAGTTAGTAAGAAAGAGAGGGGAGAGCAAGTTAGTAAGAAAGAGAGGGGGTGAGCAAGTTAGTAAGAAAGAGAGGGGAGAGCAAGTTAGTAAGAAAGAGAGGGGAGAGCAAGTTAGTAAGAAAGAGAGGGGAGAGCAAGTTAGTAAGAAAGAGAGGGGGTGAGCAAGTTAGTAAGAAAGAGAGGGGGTGAGCAAGTTAGTAAGAAAGAGAGGGGGTGAGCAAGTTAGTAAGAAAGAGAGGGGGTGAGCAAGTTAGTAAGAAAGAGAGGGGGTGAGCAAGTTAGTAAGAAAGAGAGGGGGTGAGCAAGTTAGTAAGAAAGAGAGGGGGTGAGCAAGTTAGTAAGAAAGAGAGGGGGTGAGCAAGTTAGTAAGAAAGAGAGGGGGTGAGCAAGTTAGTAAGAAAGAGAGGGGGTGAGCAAGTTAGTAAGAAAGAGAGGGGGTGAGCAAGTTAGTAAGAAAGAGAGGGGGTGAGCAAGTTAGTAAGAAAGAGAGGGGATGAGCAAGTTAGTAAGAAAGAGAGGGGAGAGCAAGTTAGTAAGAAAGAGAGGGGGTGAGCAAGTTAGTAAGAAAGAGAGGGGGTGAGCAAGTTAGTAAGAAAGAGAGGGGGTGAGCAAGTTAGTAAGAAAGAGAGGGGGTGAGCAAGTTAGTAAGAAAGAGAGGGGAGAGCAAGTTAGTAAGAAAGAGAGGGGGTGAGCAAGTTAGTAAGAAAGAGAGGGGGTGAGCAAGTTAGTAAGAAAGAGAGGGGGTGAGCAAGTTAGTAAGAAAGAGAGGGGAGAGCAAGTTAGTAAGAAAGAGAGGGGGTGAGCAAGTTAGTAAGAAAGAGAGGGGGTGAGCAAGTTAGTAAGAAAGAGAGGGGAGAGCAAGTTAGTAAGAAAGAGAGGGGGTGAGCAAGTTAGTAAGAAAGAGAGGGGGTGAGCAAGTTAGTAAGAAAGAGAGGGGAGAGCAAGTTAGTAAGAAAGAGAGGGGAGAGCAAGTTAGTAAGAAAGAGAGGGGAGAGCAAGTTAGTAAGAAAGAGAGGGGAGAGCAAGTTAGTAAGAAAGAGAGGGGGTGAGCAAGTTAGTAAGAAAGAGAGGGGAGAGCAAGTTAGTAAGAAAGAGAGGGGAGAGCAAGTTAGTAAGAAAGAGAGGGGGTGAGCAAGTTAGTAAGAAAGAGAGGGGGTGAGCAAGTTAGTAAGAAAGAGAGGGGGTGAGCAAGTTAGTAAGAAAGAGAGGGGAGAGCAAGTTAGTAAGAAAGAGAGGGGGTGAGCAAGTTAGTAAGAAAGAGAGGGGGAGAGCAAGAATTACAAAAATAAAAAAAAGGAGAAAATAAATCCCCTGCTTTAGAATGCCTGCCGTCCCTCTCTTTGAGCGAGAGAAAAGCAGACGGAGGGAGGGAAGGAGAGAGGGGAGAGAGGAGGAGAGAGAGAGAGGGAGGGGGTTGGAGGAAAAACAATAGGCCAAGGAGTCTTTTAGCCCTCTCTTCCCCAAAGAACTTAGCAACGCTGGGGTCTGGTTAGCATTCCACGGATATTATTTATTTCTCAGCATCAGATCAGACGCTTCTTTAATCACTTCACAGTGTGTGTGTGTGTGTGTGTGTGTGTGTGTGTGTATGTGTGTGTGTGTGTGTGTGTGTGTGTGTGTGTGTGTGTGTGTGTGTGTTCACGGGAGGCAAGGGAGAGTCATAATTAAAAACTAGAGGTAGGACTGGTCCCAGACATCTCTGTTGTTCTAGGAACCGTTTTGAACCATGGGAAAGCTGGCTTCATTGTTGTGCTCTCTCTCTCTCTCTCTCTCTCTCTCTCTCTCTCTCTCTCTCTCTCTCTCTCTCTCTCTCTCTCTCTCTCTCTCTCTCTCTCTCTCTCTCTCTCTCTCTCTCTCTCTCTCTCTCTAGGACGGTTGTAGCAGGGGGAGGGAGTGGGAGGAGAGCACTGAGGTTACTAAACACTGCAGTAACTTGATCTGGGTTGTAATAGCTGCTGGGCACATTAAAAGGTGTAGATAAAAAGAGGGGAAAATGAGACGTGAAACCTTTTGGAGCAGGTATGCTATTTTATGACACACTGTTCATAAGTGACCAATCCTGGGATCTACTTCAAGAACTTTATTTGTAAAGCATTTCTCAAATATTCAGCTCTGAGCGCTAAATTATGTTTTGCATGCACTCCTACTTAATTAGTTTCTGTATTGTGAAACACTGACTGTTGTTGTGGCGGAAGGTAACTACCGTAGAGCTATAACAGTTGACCTGCGTCAATGCTACTTTAGCTTAGCCCTGCTTTAAAAGGATAATCACACTGTACCTGCTAAGGTTAATGCTAACAGTGGGGACTCAGATCAACTTACCCTCCCCAAATCCTAACCTTAACTATAATGGAAAAAACACAGCGCTGACTTCAGATCAGTGTCGAGAGACAACTATTCCATTGTTTGCAGTTGAGCTCTGTTTACCGCTGTAGTTCATGTGTGTCTATGCGGTGTGATACATTGAAGCAATAGGTACATCTTCAAGACATGTCTCAGCACTCAAGGATATATATAATTCCTGTTAAACTGACTGTTTTATGTCCAACACACACATCAAGGGCAGTTAGCAGCAAAATGACAACAAGTACAAGGAATAAATCCTCTAGTCTCTTTCATGTTAGCGCTCAGAACCCCTGGCTACTAAACAGCTTTAAACTCAATCATAATTCCCCTGCAAGCCTCTTAAAACAGGATGCTACACAACCCGGGATGAAAAATGCATGAAGTTGACTGACTGGTTGGTTATATTCTTAGTTTTAGGTTGGGAGAGATGTAGAGGTTTAGCTGTGTCTTAACCCATCACATCTAGATCTAGATATTTAGAGTCATTTAGACTAGAATAGGACAGCTGGTTTGTTGTTGTGTAGCCTTCCTCACCAGAGCAGTGTTGCTTTAGGGTGAGTAAGAAAGAGAGACATTGTTTGTCATGTTATTTATTCTCTTCTCTGATGATTTAGGCCATCACGTAGGGACAGCACATCATCTCTGTTGTTTCATCTGTACTGTTCATGGACTCATCTCTCTGCCATCTCAGATTCTCTTCTCTGATGATTTAGGCCATCACGTAGGGACAGCACATCATCTCTGTTGTTTCATCTGTACTGTTCATGGAGTCATCTCTCTGCCATCTCAGATTACACCATCTCAGATTACACTTGATTATGGTACAGAACACACACACACGCACACACACGCACACACACACACACACACACACACACACACACACACACACACACACACACACACACACACACACACACACACACACACACACTTGATTTCAATCCTCACACTTTAATATCCATGAAGCCCCCTCCCACAGGCTGTGGATTGTTTCAGTTAAAACCTCTAATTGCTTTGTACTGTGTCACAGAAAGAGAGCGATGGAGAGATAGTGGGTGGGGGGGATAGAGGGTGTGGGGGGCATAGAGGGGTGGGGGGATAGAGGGGGTGGGGGATAGAGGGGTGGGGGGATAGAGATGGAGAAAGGGGCAGGCAATAGGAGGTGGGTGGGGTTGAAGGTTGCCGTTTTAAACCGTCATTGGAATGTTAGCTCATTCACACACCAACTTGTCTTACAAAAGCAAAAGCATTATATACTCTTGAATTGGATTTGGGCCAGGGAGAGTGTTGAAGGGTGTGGAGTTGAAGGTGGGGTTATTTGGATGAATCAGATTTGTCATCTGGAGTAGGGTCAGACTGAGCTCTGTGTGTTTGTTTGTGATGTGTAGTTTAGCTGCTCCTCTCTCTGTGATTTACTTTAGTTGGTGTTGATACCATGTGCCTGTGAAGTTGAAGGTGGAGTGACTGGTGTCTAATCTGTATGCCTGTTGGTGCTGGTGGCTGGCCAGTGTGGACAGGGCTTGGGGAGGGCATGGAGAAGAGGTTTAATCAATGACGCTGGTGTGTTAATCAGGAAGTGTTAGCTACATGCTGAGGGGTCTTTACCAGGCCCAGATTTAGGCTAAGCTGATTTTCTAACCGACACAGGAGTCAGACTTTTCTCTCCTTTGCTCCTCTCCTCCTCTCATGGCCAGAGCGAGGGATCAGTCACATTCGTTCACTCCTCCCTCTGTTTCCAGGGCATTAATCAGTGAGGGGTCAGAGAGAGAGGGACTCAGGGAAACTTTTGTGTGGTGTTCAACTGCTTTCAGGGGCAGGCGATAGGTTCTGGCTGTCAGCTCTAAGACAAAGCTGCTCAGATCTATTCACATTTATATTGGATTTTCTCTTTTCACAAGTTGTCAGGGGGCTTCTTTAACTTTAATGGTAAACGCTGTGGTAGGCCTTCTCTTGGCAGTCAGCATTCAATAGTCACATTTTGAGTTGCATACATTTGAAATTATTATGGGATTTTGGATGTAGGATCTAATATTGTGCCTTTTTGATAAACAGTGTGATTGCTATTGTTGTAATACTTTTCTAATGACTTTCGCACTCTTTTTTCTCTTTCGTTCTTTCTTCAGGTCCCTGTTTGATTGGATGAGATGAGATCCCCATGTAAAGGTCGCCATGGCAACCTGTGACTCCCCTTCTTTCGTCTTGCGGCAGGAAAATGGCCATAAGCTGTCGTCGCTGCCAGCAGGGCCGTGTGACGCAGAGGAGACCGAGAGATACCGAACTGCTGCTGCCGCTGGGATGGATCCCACCGCTGATACCAATGACACTGTCGCAGCGCCAGAGAACAGCCCTGCTACCCTCCATAATGCCACAGACACCGGCAGCCCGCTGAGGACGGAGCAGCAGACCCGGATAGAAAGCTTTACCGGAAACGGAACTGTTACCGGAACCGGGACTGTTGTATCGGGTTTGGACCATGTCCACACTTCTGCTTCGCTGGTGGCCACAGCAAAGGAGATCCCCTGTAATGAATGTTCCACCTCCTTCTCCAGTTTACAGCAGTACATGGAGCACCATTGCCCCAACGCTCGCATGCCTAACACAGTAGGGCGGGAAGAAGAGGAGGAGGAGGGCGAGAGTGAGGGAGATGGGGAGCCTGATGGAGTGGCAGAGGTGTGTGAGAGAGACAGCGAGATGGACGAGTTAGAAGATAGTGACGTGGAGAACCTGTGCGGTGAGATCGTCTACCAGCCAGACGGATCTGCCTTCATCCTGGAGGACT
>NC_048575.1:18312344-18317344 GCF_013265735.2 Oncorhynchus mykiss | reverse complement strand
CTTTCTCTCTGCCGTTCTATCCTCTTTGTCTTTCTCTGTCTGACTTTCTATCATCTTTGTCATTCTCTGTCTGACTTTCTATCCTCTTTGTATTTCTCTGTCTGACTTTCTATCCTCTTTGTATTTCTCTGTCTGACTTTCTATCCTCTTTGTCTTTCTCTGTCTGACTTTCTATCCTCTTTGTCTTTCTCTGTCTTTCTATCCTCTTTGTATTTCTCTGTCTGACGTTCTATCCTCTTTGCATTTCTCTGTCTGACTTTCTATCCTCTTTGTCTTTCTCTATCTGACTTTCTATCCTCTTTGTCTTTCTCTGTCTGACTTTCTATCCTCTTTGTATTTCTCTGTCTGACGTTCTATCCTCTTTGCATTTCTCTGTCTGACTTTCTATCCTCTTTGTCTTTCTCTGTCTGACTTTCTATCCTCTTTGTATTTCTCTGTCTGACGTTCTATCCTCTTTGCATTTCTCTGTCTGACTTTCTATCCTCTTTGTCTTTCTCTGTCTGACTTTCTATCCTCTTTGTCTTTCTCTGTCTGACTTTCTATCCTCTTTGTATTTCTCTGTCTGACTTTCTATCCTCTTTGTATTTCTCTGTCTGACTATCTATCCTCTTTGTATTTCTCTGTCTGACTTTCTATCCTCTTTGTCTTTCTCTGTCTGACTTTCTTGCTTTCTTTATTGGTTGTACATTGTGAGTTTCACCTACTTTCACTCATTATCTTTCTTTCCTGCTCACTCTATCTTCTCTTCTTTCATTTTCCTCTTTCTCTCTCTCGTATCCCTCTTGTCTTCCTGACCACCATTCTCTCCTCTATATCTCTCTTGCTCTTTCTCTTTCTCCCCCCACCCTCTCTGACCATCCCTCTCTCTCTCTCTTTGTCCCCAGTGAATAATGACTTGTCTGCGGAGCTGCGTCTAGCCAGTGGTCAGCTGATGGCTGATGACCTGTCTGTCCTCTCCGGCGGCAGGGGCGCTGGAGGCAGTGGTGAGCTCTCTCCGCCCATCAGCGACCCGTCGCTCCGTCTCTACCAGTGTTCTGTCTGCAGTCGCTTCACCTCCGATAGCCTGGAGGCGCTGGGCGCCCACGTCAACGCAGAACGCACCCTGCCCGAGGATGAGTGGCGTGGCATTGTGGGAGATGTGTACCAGTGCAAGCTGTGCACCTACAACACCCAGCTCAAGGCCAACTTCCAGCTGCACTGTAAGACAGACAAACACATGCAGAAACAGCAGCTGGTGGCGCACATCAAGGAAGGCGGGAAAGGCAACCAGTGGAGGTTAAAGTGCGTCGCCATCGGCAACCCTGTGCACCTGAAGTGCAACGCGTGCGACTACTACAGCAACAGCGTGGATAAACTGCGGCTGCACGCCACCAACCAGCGACACGAGGCTGCCATTAGGCTGTACAAGGTACCAGTCACTCCTGTTGTAACATAACACCCCCAGCGTACACACGACAGCCATCAACACACCAACACACCAAACAACGTAGCGGCATAATACAGTGATTATGCAACAGGGCCTAGGCCTCTTTAATAGCATGATGTCATCCAGCCAGTGGTTTGTAAGGCGTTGTTACGTGAGGTCTATTAGTGGTGGCCCTGTGTTTGTAGCAGGGTGTTAGAGATCGGCATTCTGGCACCACCTGGCTTATATTAGCCATTAACCAACAGGTAGAGCTGATTTAGCTCCCTCTCCTCTCTGCCTCTATCATCCCTCTCTCCTACCTCATCCCTTCTCTTTCCTGTAAGAGTGAAAGGAGAGAGTATTTTCACTGGTATTAATATGATGTCTGAAATCAAAGTTAATTGAGTTCTGTTATAAATTTAGATAAGCGTTGGCGGCATACTGTAGTCACAGACAGAAAGGCCACCATGCAACAGTGTCACACACAACACAACACACACACACACACACACACACACACACACACACACACACACACACACACACACACTCACACACACACACACACACACACACACACACACACACACACACACACACACACACACACACACACACACACACACACACACACAGAGAACATCTTAGAACACTGTAAACATGAAATAAACAGGTCCCTCAGAGACAGAGAGATATAAATAGTTTACAGTGTGAAAATATTGTTCGCCCAGGATCCTGACCTGAAGGATCTACTGCACTATATGAACCTAATGAGGATCTATTGACCAGGCCTAACAACATCTGACACTGTGTGTGTGTGGGGTGGTGTATGTGTGTGTGTCCTGTAGCTCAGCTCTTGGCTGTGTGTTCACAGCAGTTGATTTAGCGTCTGACAGTAACCAGCTCGGCTACATAAGACATTGGCAGCCATTAAATCATAATAGGGAAAAATGTGTTTTTATTAGCAATGATTAAAGGCCAAGGTACAAGACCAACTCCAGGGCAATTTAAAGTATAACCATATCAGTATAACTATTTATTTTCTCTGAAAAAGGAGACTAGGGTGAAAAGCAATCCTACATCATGCTCTTAGATAATAGTTTAGTTTATGGTGTCATACACACACACACACTCACACGCAAAGTCTATGGGTTTGTAAGTTATCAAACTGTGAGCAAAGAGTGAGTGAGACAGACAAGAGAAGGGAAGAGTAGCCGTCATGGGCAGAGAGAAGGGGGAGCAGAGAGAGAGAAGGGAAGCCGTCGTGGCCAGAGAGAGAAGGGGGGATGATGTGGGCAGAGAGAGAGAAGGGGGGGTGATGTGGGCAGAGAGAGAGAAGGGGGGTGATGTGGGCAGAGAGAGAGAAGGGGGGGTGACATGGGCAGAGAGAGAGAAGGGAAGAGTAGCCGTCATGGGCAGAGAGAAGGGGGAGCAGAGAGAGAGAAGGGAAGCCGTCGTGGCCAGAGAGAGAAGGGGGGAGGATGTGGGCAGAGAGAGAGAAGGGGGGGTGATGTGGGCAGAGAGAGAGAAGGGGGGGTGATGTGGGCAGAGAGAGAGAAGGGGGGGTGATGTGGGCAGAGAGAGAGAAGGGGGGGTGATGTGGGCAGAGAGAGAGAAGGGGGGTGATGTGGGCAGAGAGAGAGAAGGGGGGGTGATGTGGGCAGAGAGAGAGAAGGGGGGGTGACATGGGAAGAGAGAGAGAAGGGAAGAATAGCTGTCTGGCCAGAGAGAGAGGGGGGGGGGTCCCAGAATCGCCTGTGGAATTTGGAGGCCTTGATTTAAAACCCCAGAGCAATTGGAATGTGTGGACACCCTCCCTGGTTAGACCAAAGCTGGAGGATTTGTAGAGGTCTGGTCTGGTCTGTGTAAGTCCTCCCTTATTGGTACAGCAATATCCTGTAAAAGAAAGATTGGCAGAATGACTATATTATATGGATGGATGGGGATAGTGTTATACATCATGTGGCTGATCTTCCATGTTTTTTACATTGTGCCAACATATAATAAAATGACGAAGAGATTGTTGTGCTCCCTGGGCCGTAATGCCTTTGTAACCCATATCTGTGGCGTGTGTGAATGTTCAGCTTCCTAGCGAGCGATATACCTTTGGCTAATGCTGTAGAGGAGAGAGTCATCCCACCACCCTCTCCATGCACTCAGCTACCCTTGTACCCATCCACCCCCACACCCACCCACATACACATACACACTGTACCGGCTGCACAAATCTGTTGGACAGATGCTGGCTTTAATGCGTTTGGCAGGATTCAGACTGTTTCACCCCTAGTCAGATGGCAGTAAAGCAGGAGCAGAGGAGAAAGAAAAAAATATGTCTTTTTTCTGACCAGAAAAACACCTTTTCTTTTATGTGTGGAGGTGAAAGACCCATGGGAGTGGCCTGCCTCTGCTCTGCTCTGCCCGCCCTGGCTTGGCCCCACACACAAAGAGAACAAAGTGTTGACTACCTTCCCATATGGGTCTAGAACACTGAGGATCTGTGAAACGGTGGAAGATGCAGACAAAAAGCATATTCAGACTTTATTGCTGCTTTGTAGCTCAGTAGAGATCTGAGGGGATTCGGGACGGAAGAGTTTCCAGACTTTACAACAGGAGGCCAGATGAGAGTAGCAGGAGGAGGGCTATTTCTGTCTCTGTACCCTTCCCTCTCTCTCTTCATCGCTCTCTCTGTCTCTCTTCATCTTCCTCTCTCCTCTCTCTGTCTCTCTCTCTACGCCAATATCTCTCTTTACCTACCCCTTGTTTTAATTTCCCTCTCTCTCTTCATCGCTCTCTCTGTCTCTCTTCATCTTCCTCTCTCCTCTCTCTTTCTCTCTCTCTACGCCCATATCTCTCTTTTCCTACCCCTTCTTTCCATTCCTCGCTCCCTCAGACGCAGACGCTAGTCCTAATGCAGGAAGTAACTTTTCTGAGGAACCAATCTGATCCTTCTTTAAGCTCATTGTCTCAGTTACCGCTTGGTTCATGTCGAAGGACTTGGTGGCTCCTGTTAATAACTTCTGGTTAATTGTAATTGATGCCATCAAAATGGACCACTAACACATCTAGAACACTCAAAATAGCATTCTGGATTCTGACTTTATAATTCCACAATAAATCTGAATGATTCTAGATTAGAACATTGATTGCAGGGTTTTGGATTAGATTATGCAAAAATAGAACAGTCTAGAATTCCAAACTAGAAAACGGCATAATTCCAAAATGGAACACAGTGTCTACCTGTCAAATGAAAATCCTTCTCTCCAAAGAGTTAACTCTTGGCAATGCAACTCTGCACTGCAAATGTGAGGTGTGAGCAGGCAGATGTTAGTGTCTGGCTGTGTGATAGCTTGCGAGCTAGCCAGCTAGCTGCCCATGAGGTAGATCAGCCCATATTGAAGAGTACTGCAGCACGTACCATGGCGTGTCTATAGCTGGCCCAGCCTGTGTTTGGGTAGCGTTGAGAATGATGTAGAGAATGATGATGTATGGCAGAGATATGACTCTGGATAATAAACACAGGACTTAATACAGATGGGCAGGGTAGTAAATCTGTCAGTGTCATTCACAAGAGCTGGAGCGCCTGCCCGGGTACACA
>NC_048575.1:18299844-18307344 GCF_013265735.2 Oncorhynchus mykiss | reverse complement strand
ACTGTTTTAAAGTCACCATTGTCTTCATGGTGAAATCCCTGAGCGGTTTCCTTCCTCTCCGGCAACTGAGTTAGGAAGGACTCCTGTATCTTTGTAGTGACTGGGTGTTTTGATACACCACCCAAAGTGTAATGAATAACGTCACCATGCTCAAAGGGATATTCAATGTCTGTTATTATTTTTTTTACCCATCTACCAATAGGTGCCCTTCTTTGCGAGGCTTTGGAAAACCTCCCTGGTCTTTGTGGTTGAATCTGTGCTTGCAATTCACTGCTTAACTGAGGGACCTTCCATATAATTGTATATGTGGGGTGCATAGATGAGGTAGTCATTCAAAAATCATGTTAAACACTATTATTGCACACAGAGTGAGTCCATGCCATTTATTATGTGACTTGTTAAGCACATTTTTTCTCCTGAACCTATTTAGGTTTCCCGTAAAAGGGGTTGAATACTTGTTGACTTTTCATTTTTGATTTAAAAAAATCCACTTTGACATTGTTGGGTATTGTGCTTAGATCAGTTGCACAAAATCGAAATGTAATACAAAAAGTCAAGGGGTGAAGGCACTGTATGTCACAACATGTGTAAACATATGGGTCATGACAGTGTTATGAAAAGTTACGTCAACTCTTATGACATATAACGGCAATCGTGAAAGCTAGTCATCCCGGGGTCCAACATATCTTGTCTAGATATTAATGCAGAGAAAACGGAATGATTTGAATGTATGCACAAACGATTTTACGCTAGTCCCCTCATATAAAGCTATCAAGGTATCGATAGGAATGAACTTGAACTAAAACCTTCCTTAACTCTAGTCCTGATCAATAACCAATCGATGGGAGTTAATGGTGCCTCCGTCAGACCTCTTTACTCTGCTCTTTATATATGTCTGTCTCTCTCTCTCTCTGTCTCTCTCTCTCTCTCTCTCTCTCTCTCTCTCTCTGTCTCTCTCTCTCTCTCTCTCTCTCTCTCTGTCTCTCTCTCTCTCTCTCTCTCTCTCTCTCTGTCTCTCTCTCTCTCTCTCTCTCTCTCTCTCTCTGTCTCTCTCTCTCTCTCTCTCTCTCTCTCTCTCTCTCTCTCTCTCTCTCTGTCTCTCTCTCTCTCTCTCTGTCTCTCTCTCTCTCTCTCTCTCTCTGTCTCTCTCTCTCTCTCTCTCTCTCTCTGTCTCTCTCTCTCGCTCTCTCTCGCTCTCTCTCTCTCTGTCTCTCTCTCTCTCTCTCTCTCTCTCTGTCTCTCTCTCTCTCTCTCTCATTATCGGACTAGCCTGTATAAAGCATTCCTCCTGTAATTGATTTTAACCATTAGGTGCTCAGTGAATAGATAGTGAATAGATAAGTAGAGACCAAATAGTCGATTACCCAGCAAGAGGGAGCTGATCTGACGTGCTGCTGTTTCCAGACACACACACACACACACACACACACACACACACACACACACACACACATACACAGGCCAGGCAGCACATTGCGATTGACCTCCTCTCGGTTCATCCAGCTTAGTCCTGTGCAGAGTAATCCTTAATGCTATGAAACAGACCTGATAGAAAGAAACTTACTAGTTCAGGATTAACTCTGCTTTGTATCAGCACGTTTAGTTCAACCATTGTTTTTATTTGAATTGTTCCAGAGGATACTGCCTCTATAAAAGCATTCACTCTGAGCGATAGAGAGAGACAGATGGCCAATGTTCTTGTTGTTACTCTCTCTCTTCTCTTATGTTTTATACTAGCAACAGTAATATACAGCATTCATATTTTATTTTAAGCCAATGTCGCATGAATGACTACATTTTTTGGGGGAGCACAGTATAGTTTCTAAAACTACAGCACACACACACACACACACACAACTCCATGAGTTATATCTCTTGCGGACCTCTCTCTCTCTCTCTCTCTCTCTCTCCCTCTCTCTCTCTCCCTCTCTCTCTCTCTCTCTCTCTCTCTCTCTCTCTCTCTCTCTCTCTCTCTCTCTCTCTCTCTCTCTCTCCCTCTCTCTCTCTCCCTCTCTCTCTCTCTCTCTCTCTCTCTCTCTCTCTCTCTCTCTCTCTCTCTCTCCCTCTCTCTCTCTCTCTCTCTCTCTCTCTCTCCCTCTCTCTCTCTCTCTCTCTCTCTCTCTCTCTCTCTCTCTCTCTCTCTCCCTCTCTCCCTCTCTCTCTCTCTCTCTCTCTCTCTCTCTCTCTCTCTCTCTCTCTCTCTCTCTCTCTCTCTCTCTCCCTCTCTCCCCTCCCTCCCTCTCTCTCTCTCTCTCTCTCTCTCCCTCTCTCCCCCTCCCTCCCTCTCTCTCTCTCTCTCTCTCTCTCTCTCCCTCTCTCCCCCTCCCTCCCTCCCTCCCTCTCTCTCTCTCTCTCTCTCTCTCTCTCTCTCTCTCTCTCTCCCTCTCTCTCTCTCTCTCTCTCTCCCTCTCTCTCTCTCTCTCTCTCTCTCTCTCCCTCTCTCCCCCTCCCTCCCTCTCTCTCTCTCTCTCTCTCTCCCTCTCTCCCCCTCCCTCCCTCTCTCTCTCTCTCTCTCTCTCTCTCCCTCTCTCCCCCTCCCTCCCTCTCTCTCTCTCTCTCTCTCTCTCTCCCTCTCTCCCCCTCCCTCCCTCTCTCTGTGGGGGGAACAAAGGCAAACATTGGAGTAATCTTCAAAGTGTCCGCTGGTATGTTGAGTGGTGGCTGGTATGCAGACCGGGGCTAAAGCCTTTTCACAGGAAAACAATGTCCTTCCTTTACACAGCCTGCCAGACCTGGGCAAACACTAGAGCTAAGAGCTAGGAGATAGGAGGAAAGGAGCAAGGAGTTAGGGGCTATCAGCTAGGAGCTCCATACGATAGCACTGCTACCTGTTTGCCGGTGTGTATCTGTGTTTGTTGGTCTGTGCGTGCAAGTGTCTCTCTGTTTCAGAGAGTGAGAAGTAGGTAGGAGAAGAAAGGCATTGAGAAAGTGATTCTTACACACAATAGCATGCATTTGCCCATTGTACAAAGTGGAGCATCAAGCGTGCCATCCTAAAAAGGAAGGGGGAGGGCGGGCAGAGAGTGTGTGTGAGGGGGACGGGGTTCAGGGAGTGTGTGTGAGGGGGACGGGGGGCAGGGAGTCTGTGTGTGGGGTGGGAGGGGGGTAACGTTTGAAATGTCTGTTGGAATATGCAAATCAGCAGCTGAAGAGCTGCTCTTATTGTGTCAGCAGAGAATGAACACACACCAGTTAAATTATCTCTTGACACACAGACACACACACAGACACACACACACAGACGTCCCTGTAGTTAATAGGATGCCAATAGGGTACTATTACTGTAGAGTCGTGTAGAGAGGAAGGAGGGAGGATGAAAGAACAGGGTTTTAGAGGAGTGTGTATGCAAAGCAGCCATATCAGATGGAGTTAGGTGGCGTGGGGGGGGGGGGGGGGGGGGGTTGTGTGTCTCTCTGTGTGTGAGGGTACGGTGTGGGTGAGAGAGAAAGTGTGTTTAAGTGTGTGCGAGTACAACTGAGATGGATTACTAGCTGCATAAAGAAACCAGACTGTCAGACATTTTGAGTTGGCCTCTTGAGTTCAGTCATGTAGTTGTTTTTCTCCCAAGAATCCAGCCCATTGTAAGTCAGCTTAGAGCTGACTATCTTGTTCTCAGCACCTTTTGTTTCCTGCTAAGTGAAACCATGCGACGGGTTGGGGAGACAATCCTCTCCTTTTCTGCCGTAGGAATGTGCAATTAGTAAATAGTTCTCCAGGCGACACTGTTCTCTCTGTATCCAGAACACACAGATGGAAAGTGTGCTTTGTTAGCAGTTGTATCACTAAGACTAGTAGACAACTAGACATTCACAGAAGGTTGAATGCATCGGCAATCTGTAGGCTCGTCTAAGGCATATGTATAGGCCTCTCCTCCCTGTCCTCTGGTCTTTGTCACCTGGTAGTGAAGACAAGCAGAGCTCCTAGGCCTAATGGGCAGGTCAGGAAGTGTAATGGGATCTAAGTGTTGGAGTCCTCAGTCTAAATCTCCTTAATGTAAATACAAGTCCATTACACAGACAAGGGGAGATTGCTCTGCTGACCAGAATCTTCACTAGCGTGTGTGTGCGGGTGTGTGTGCGCGTGTGTGTGCGGGTGCTCTGCTGTCTCTCTGTCAACCCAGGGATTAGGCTGAAAGGTTGAGGAGATATGCAAATGAAACATTTTCAGCTTGTGTTTCAACACACTAAGATGGTGTTAATATTTTTAAATATGGTTTATCTAGGACATTCTACATATGACTAACTAATATTAGATATAGCACAAGGCAAATTCAGTGTTGCTGGCTCTAACATATTAGTAGAATTAGCTGAACAGACACAGCTTTTAAGTCCATAGTATGACTCATTATCATTCTATGGGCTGTATATAACCTGCCTGAGTTTGATACTTCTGCCAGCGGGAGTATGAACTCATGTTTTCTAGAGGAGGGTCATGGGGTCAAAAAGCTGTGAACTTCAGATTGACCTCTGCCCCTATGTGTCAGATATACTTACGTCACCCCTGAAAGATACAGTTGAAGTCGGAAGTTTACATACACCTAAGCCAAATACATTTTAACTCCGTTTTTCACAATTCCTGACATTTAATCCCAGTAAAAATTCCCTGTCTTAGGTCAGTTAGGATCACCACTTTATTTTAAGAATGTGAAATGCCAGAATAATAGTAGAGAGAATGATTTATTCAGCTTTTATTTCTTTCATCACATTCCCAGTGGGTCAGAAGTTTACATACACTCAATTAGTATTTGGTAGCATTGCCTTTAAATAGTTGAACTTGGGTCAAACGTTTCGGGTAGCCTTCCACAAGGTTGCCGCAATAAGTTGGGTGAGTTTTGGCCCATTCCTCCTGACAGTGCTGGTGTAACTGAGTCAGGTTTGTAGGCCTCCTTGCTCGCACACGCTTTTTCAGTTCTGCTCACACATTGTCTATAGGATTGAGGCCAGGGCTTTGCGATGGCCACTCCAATACCTTGACTTTGTTGTCCTTAAGCCATTTTGCCACAACTTTGGAAGTACGCTTGGGGTCATTGTCCATTTGGAAGACTCATTTGCGACCAAGTTTTAACTTCCTGACTGATGAGATGTTGCTTCAATATATCCACATAATTTTCCTTCCTCAAGATGCCATCGATTTTGTGAAGTGCACCAGTCCCTTCTGCAGCAAAGCACCTCCACAACATGATGCTGCCACCCCCGTGCTTCACGGTTGGGATGAGGTTCTTCGGCTTGCAAGCCTCCTCCTTTTTCCTCCAAACATAACGATGGTCATTATGGCCAAACAGTTCTATTTTTGTTTCATCAGACCAGAGGACATTTTCCAAAAAGTACGATCTTTGTCCCCATGTGCAGTTGCAAACCGTAGTCTGGCTTTTTTATGGCGGGTTTGGAGTAGTGGCTTCTTCCTTGCTGAGCGTTTCAGGTTATGTCGATGTAGGACTCGTTTTACTGTGGATATAGATACTTTTGTGCTTGTTTCCTCCAGCATCTTCACAAGGTCCTTTGCTGTTGTTCTGGGAATGATTTGCACTTTTCGTACCAAAGTACGTTCATCTCTAGGAGACAGAACGCGTCTCCTTCCTGAGCAGTGTGACAGCTGTGTGGTCCCATTGTGTTTATACTTGCGTACTGTTGTTTGTATAGATGAACGTGGTACCTTCAGGCGTTTGTAAATTGCACCCAAGAATGAACCAGACTTATGGAGGCCTATAATATTTTTCCTGAGGTCTTGGCTGAGTTCTTTTGATTTTCCCATGATGTCAAGCAAAGAGGCACTGAGTTTGAAGGTAGGCCTTGAAATACATCCACAGGCACACCTCCAATTGACTCAGATGATGACAATTAGCCTTTCAGAAGCTTCTAAAGCCATGACATCATTTTCTGGAATTTTCCAAGCTGTTTAAAGGCACAGTCAACTTAGTGTATGTAAACTTCTGACCTACTGGAATTGTGATACAGTGAATTATAAGTTAAATAATTTGTCTGTAAACAATTGTTGGAAAAATTACTTGTGTCAAAATAGATATCCTAACCGACTTGCCAAAACTATAGTTTGTAAACAAGAAATTTGTGGAGTGGTGCAGCGTGGTATGTTTCCATCCTTTATTTTGGAATAGAAAACCTTAAAAAACAAAACAACAAAATGAACAAACGAAACGTGAAGCTAATATAATGCTCACAGGCAACTATACATAGACAAGATCCCACAAAGCACAATGGGAAAATGGCTACCTAAATATTATCCCCAATCAGAGACAACGATAAACAGCTGCCTCTGATTGGGAACCATACTAGGCCAACATAGAAATACAATTCACCTTGATAACCCACCCTTAAATCACACCCCGTCCTAACCAACATAGAGAATAAAAGCTCTCTATGGTCAGGGCGTGACAGGGCGTGACGTGTGTGTGTGTGTGTGTGTGTGTGTGTGTGTGTGTGTGTGTGTGTGTGTGTGTGTGTGTGCGTGTGCGTGCCTGCCTGCGTGCGCTGCGTGCGTGCATGCGTGCGCTGCGTGCGTGCGTGCGTTTCCGTTAGTAAAATGTGGTGCTATACATTTGACCAGTCTCCTAGGGTTTGAGAGAAGCGGAGGAGGGAGGCAGTAGGTCACTTCATACCAGTCTCCTAGGTTCTTAGAGAGGGAAACAACAAGAATGGCCCCATATGGTTTTTCAAATATATTATTTCTCCAACTCTGAGAGCGAGATGTCTGTCTCTGTATGTTGTCAGGGTGACTAACTGTGTATGTTGTCAGTGGAGTGACTGTGTATGTTGTCAGAGTGAGTGACTGTGGATGATGTCAGAGTGAATGACTTTGTATGTTGTCAGGGTGAGTGACTTTCTGTATATGTTGTCAGGTTGAGTGACTTTCTGTATATGTTGTCAGGGTGAGTGACTGTGTATGTTGTCAGGGTGACTGACTGTATGTTGTCAGAGTGAGTGACTGTGTATGTTGTCAGGGTGAGTGACTGTGTATGTTGTCAGAGTGACTTTCTGTATATGTTGTCAGGTTGAGTGACTGTGTATGTTGTCAGAGTGAGTGACTTTGTATGTTGTCAGAGTGAGTGACTGTGTATGTTGTCAGGTTGAGTGACTGTGTATGTTGTCAGAGTGAGTGACTGTGTATGTTGTCAGAGTGAGTGACTGTATATGTTGTCAGGTTGAGTGACTGTGTATGTTGTCAGAGTGAGTGACTTTGTATGTTGTCAGTGTGAGTGACTTTTTGTATATGTTCTCAGGGTGAGTGACTGTGTATGTTGTCAGAGTGAGTGACTTTGTATGTTGTCAGAGTGAGTGACTGTGTATGTTGTCAGGTTGAGTGACTGTGTATGTTGTCAAAGTGAGTGACTTTGTATGTTGCCAGGATGAGTGACTTTCTGTATATGTTGTCAGGGTGAGTGACTATGTATGTTGTCAGGGTGAGTGACTTTCTGAATATGTTGTCAGGGTGAGTGACTGTGTATGTTGTCAGGCTGAGTAACTATCAGTATATGTTGTCAGGGTG
>NC_048575.1:18282344-18294844 GCF_013265735.2 Oncorhynchus mykiss | reverse complement strand
CTGTCTGTTTCTCTCTCTGTCTCTCTCTCTCTGTCTCTCTCTTGTCTCCCTGTCTGTTTCTCTCTCTGTCTCTCTCTCTCTGTCTATCTATCTCTGTCTCTCTCTCTCTCTCTCTTGTCTCGCTGTCTGTTTCTCTCTGTGTCTCTCTCTCTGTCTCTCTCTCTCTCTCTCCCCACCGCCTGCCTGACTGTCTCTGCCAGAGACAACCATTAAATGGAAAAGAGAAAACTACACTATTTAACTTCTGGTCTTAAATAAATGCACAGGAATTTGCTGATGGAGGTTTAAATTAATATTTCTAAAAGGATAAAGCGGATTCAGATTTGTCTCTTTTCAATGTAGAAACCTACTAACTACTCAAGACTGTTGAGTCCTTTTAGGAGAAGAGAAGAGAATGGATGTGTTGTTATGATTACTATCCAAGCCGGGCGAAGCATAAAGGTATATTATTATGTCTAGCGTTAAACTGAAAGTCTTGGCTCAAAAGGGAACTCAATTTATCTACCGTCTCGGAGAACTCTGAGAATGAGATTTATACTTTCCTGCATATTTCTGCATGTACTCCTCAAGCACACACACACTGACACACACACTGACACACACACTGACACACACACGATAACGGTAGTCAGAAATAGTTTGAATTAAGTGAGAACAATATGAGTGGCTCTGATGAAAGTGTCACTCTAAAGCAGCAGAGTTTGTTCATCTGGCCTAGTTATTATAAATAGTATTGTCTGGGGTCGTCATGTACCACAGGACACCAGGTTGGGGTTAATTCCACTAATTCAATTCTATTTCAATGACATCTTCCTGTAAATTCCATTTAATTCAATTCAAATTCCAGCTCTGTCTTTACGTTGAGAGATAGTTCAATTCTTGTCAATTCCAAAGTTAGGTCAATTCCAACAATTCAATATGATCCCCAACAATTCCACAAATCTCAATTCAAATTCCCTCAGGCTTTCAGGCTAATCACGGTTCAGACAACCTAGCTATCTGAAAATATAGAAATACAAGCTGAAATGATTCATATTTCATACAGCATTTGCAAACACATGCTAACACATGCACTCTACACCCCAGTGGAGGCTGCTGAGGGGAGGACGGCTCATAACAATGGCTGGAATGGAGTGAATGGAACAGTATCAAACACATCAAAGACGTGGTTTCCATGTGGTTGATACCAGTCCATTGACTCCATTCCAGACATTGTTATGAGCCGTCCTCCCCTCAGCAGGTCCACTGCTACACACAAATACATTTGAATATTCTTATTTTGCTGTATTATTTATTCTTTACTGTAGAGATGTTATGGTAGAGTAGTGTGTAATAATGTGTTGGGTGATGTATTGTTTTATTGTATGTAATTGTGATTGGACCCCAGGAAGAGTAGCTGCTGCCTTGGCAACAGCTAATGGGGATCCATAATAAATACAAATACAAAACTCATTCTGCAGTTAATGTTTCATACTAAGTCCAGTAATTCCATTATCTGGGAAATGTACAAATATGACATTCCACTGACATTCCAAAACATTCAATGTTTTTACAATTCAAATTCAATTCAATTTCAATAACGTGAAAATGTTTGAAATTCGAATTGAATTCGACGTACAGTTTTCACTTCATGAGTGAATTCAATAATGAAATTGTAATTGACCCCAACCCTGCAGAACACATGAACATGTTGTTGTCTTCATCATGGCTCACAACAAGATGGCCGTCTGCTGGGTTCTTTCTTTGTGTGTCTCCCTCTGTACTCTCTGAAAAGCAGGGGAAGAATTAGTATTTCTTATGTATGGAGTTTGGTTGCAGAGGGACATAAAGAGGGACAAAAAGAGACAGAAAGAAAGAGGTTAGTGTCTCGGTGTGGCCTTGCAGAGTGTTAGCTGTGCTCTCTGAGCGTGTCTGTCTACACAGGCAGAAAAGGAGGCCTCTCTTTCACAGAGAAACAAAGATAGCTGTAATTAATGACCGTGAGCGCTGGCCAGCACTCTGTGTGCGTGCATGCGGCTTTCTTCTGACAACTCCGACTTAATTAAAACTTAAGACCCCTGAAAGGGCCCCTGACTGCCACGGACATCCCACTGCCTCGTGAGAAAAACCTTGTACGTTTCTTTTTCTGAAAAAACAAAGACCACGAGAAAGAGAGAAGGGGGGGGGGGTGATGTGCGTTAGATATGTGGCTAATCCTTAGTAGTCAGGTTTCTCGCTCCCTCTCTCTCTCTCTCTCTCTCTAACACACACCTGCAGCTTGACGGCATGTTTCCCTCTCTATTCTATCAGAGGATCAGTTAATCAAGCTTCTAGCCTGGCCTTTTGTTTCTGCCCATTGTTCATTAGGTCGCCAGCTATGGAGACACACTTGATATGCTTGGCTTCCCCGGATGTATGAGGCTGGGGGAAGGGGTGGTATTGGGGGGGGAGGGGGGGGGTGTTAGTGGAGGGCAAGCGTGGGGGTAGGGGGTAGGAGAGTTGGTCAAAATTCAAGCTTGCAACTGACAACACCTTCCCTGCTGTTCATAATAACAACTAGAGCTGGAGAACATGCTTCTCACACACAAAACAGCTCTGCCTCTTCCACCTTCCCTGCTGTTCATAATAACAACTAGAGCTGGAGAACATGCTTCTCACACACAAAACAGCTCTGCCTTTACCACCTTCCCTGCTGTTCATAATAACAAATAGAGCTGGAGAACATGCTTCTCACACACAAAACAGCTCTGCCTCTACACACTCTTAGTCTTATGACTTTTGTGTTCTTAGTTTTAGTACTTTGTTTGAAGAGTAGATTTAGGAAGCTCAGCTAGGTACATACACACACTCACACAAAACCTCTCACACACACTGTGAATCCTAACACACTTTGTCTCTCCTCTCCTCACTTTGTCTCTCCTCTCCTCACTTTGTCTCTCCTCTCCTCACACTGTCTCTCCTGTCCTCACTTTGTCTCTCCTCTCCTCACATTGTCTCTCCTCTCCTCACTTTGTCTCTCCTCTCCACACTTTGTCTCTCCTCTCCTCACTTTGTCTCTCTTCTCCACACTTTGTCTCTCCTCTCCTAACCTCACTTTGTCTCTCCTCTCCTCACTTTGTCTCTCCTCTCCACATTTTGTCTCTCCTCTCCTAACCTCACTTTGTCTCTCCTCTCCTCACATTGTCTCTCCTCTCCTCACATTGTCTCTCCTCTTCTCACTTTGTCTCTCCTCTCCACACTTTGTCTCTCCTCTCCTAACCTCACTTTGTCTCTCCTCTCCTAACTTTGTCTCTCCTCTCCTAACTTTGTCTCTCCTCTCCTCACTTTGTCTCTCCTCTCCTCACTTTGTCTCTCCTCTCCTCACTTTGTCTCTCCTCTCCTCACTTTGTCTCTCCTCTCCACACTTTGTCTCTCCTCTCCTCACTTTGTCTCTCCTCTCCTCACATTATCTCTCCTCTCCTCACTTTATCTCTCCTCTCCTCACTTTGTCTCTCCTCTCCACACTTTGTTCTCCTCTCCTCACATTATCTCTCCTCTCCTCACTTTGTCTCTACTCTCCTCACTTTGTCTCTCCTCTCCACACTTTCTCTCCTCTTCACACTTTGTTCTCCTCTCCTCACATTATATCTCCTCTCCTCACATTATCTCTCCTCTCCTCACTTTGTCTCTCCTCTCCTCACTTTGTCTCTCCTCTCCTCACATGATCTCTCCTCTCCTCACTTTGTCTCTCCCCTCCACACTTTGTTCTCCTCTCCTCATTATTTCTCCTCTCCTCACTTTGTCTCTCCTCTCTTCACTTTGTCTCTCCTCTCCTCACTTTGTCTCTCCTCTCCACCCTTTGTCTCTCCTCTCCTCACATTGTCTCTCCTCTCCTCACATTATCTCTCCTCTCCTCACTTTGTCTCTCCTCTCCTCACTTTGTCTCTCCTCTCCACACTTTGTCTCTCCTCTCCTCACTTTGTCTCTCCTCTCCACACTTTGTCTCTCCTCTCCTCACATTATCTCTCCTCTCCTCACTTTGTCTCTCCTCTCCACACTTTGTCTCTCCTCTCATCACATTGTCTCTCCTCTCCTCACATTATATCTCCTCTCCTCACATTATCTCTCCTCTCCTCACTTTGTCTCTTCTCTCCTCACTTTGTCTCTCCTCTCCTCACATGATCTCTCCTCTCCTCACTTTGTTCTCCTCTCCTCTCCACACTTTGTTCTCCTCTCCTCATTATTTCTCCTCTCCTCACTTTGTCTCTCCTCTCTTCACTTTGTCTCTCCTCTCCTCACTTTGTCTCTCCTCTCCTCACTTTGTCTCTCCTCTCCACACTTTGTCTCTCCTCTCCTCACATTATCTCTCCTCTCCTCACTTTGTCTCTCCTCTCCACACTTTGTCTCTCCTCTCATCACATTGTCTCTCCTCTCCTCACATTATATCTCCTCTCCTCACATTATCTCTCCTCTCCTCACTTTGTCTCTTCTCTCCTCACTTTGTCTCTCCTCTCCTCACATGATCTCTCCTCTCCTCACTTTGTTCTCCTCTCCTCTCCACACTTTGTTCTCCTCTCCTCATTATTTCTCCTCTCCTCACTTTGTCTCTCCTCTCTTCACTTTGTCTCTCCTCTCCTCACTTTGTCTCTCCTCTCCTCACTTTGTCTCTCCTCTCCTCACTTTATCTCTCCTCTCCTCACTTTGTCTCTCCTCTCCTCACTTTGTCTCTCCTCTCCTCACATTGTCTCTCCTCTCCTCACTTTGTCTCTCCTCTCCACACTTTGTTCTCCTCTCCTCACTTTGTCTCTCCTCTCCTCACTTTGTCTCTCCTCTCCTCACATTATCTCTCCTCTCCTCACTTTGTCTCTCCTCTCCACACTTTGTCTCTCCTCTCATCACTTTGTCTCTCCTCTCCTCACTTTGTCTCTCCTCTCCACACTTTGTTCTCCTCTCCTCACTTTGTCTCTCCTCTCCTCACTTTATCTCTCCTCTCCTCACTTTGTCTCTCCTCTCCTCACTTTGTCTCTCCTCTCCTCACATTGTCTCTCCTCTCCTCACTTTGTCTCTCCTCTCCTCACTTTGTCTCTCCTCTCCTCACTTTCTCTCCTCTCCTCACTTTGTCTCTCCTCTCCACACTTTGTTCTCCTCTCCTAACTTTGTCTCTCCTCTCCTCACTTTGTCTCTCCTCTCCTCACTTTGTCTCTCCTCTCCTCACTTTGTCTCTCCTCTCCACACTTTGTCTCTCCTCTCCTCACTTTGTCTCTCCTCTCCTCACATTATCTCTCCTCTCCTCACTTTATCTCTCCTCTCCTCACTTTGTCTCTCCTCTCCACACTTTGTTCTCCTCTCCTCACATTATCTCTCCTCTCCTCACTTTGTCTCCCCTCTCCTCACTTTGTCTCTCCTCTCCACACTTTCTCTCCTCTTTACACTTTGTTCTCCTCTCCTCACATTATATCTCCTCTCCTCACATTATCTCTCCTCTCCTCACTTTGTCTCTGCTCTCCTCACTTTGTCTCTCCCCTCCACACTTTGTTCTCCTCTCCTCACATTATTTCTCCTCTCCTCACTTTGTCTCTCCTCTCCTCACTTTGTCTCTCCTCTCCTCACTTTGTCTCTCCTCTCCACACTTTGTCTCTCCTCTCCTCACATGATCTCTCCTCTCCTCACATTATCTCTCCTCTCCTCACTTTGTCTCTCCTCTCCTCACTTTGTCTCTCCTCTCCACACTTTATCTCTCCTCTCCTCACTTTGTCTCTCCTCTCCACACTTTGTTCTCCTCTCCTCACTTTGTCTCTCCTCTCCTCACTTTGTCTCTCCTCTCCTCACTTTGTCTCTCCTCTCCTCACATGATCTCTCCTCTGCTCACTTTGTCTCTCCTCTCCTCACTTTGTCTCTCCTCACTTTGTCTCTCCTCTCCACACTTTGTTCTCCTCTCCTCACTTTGTCTCTCGTCTCCTCACTTTGTCTCTCGTCTCCTCACTTTGTCTCTCCTCTCCTCACTTTGTCTCTCCTCTCCACACTTTGTCTCTCCTCTCCTCACATGATCTCTCCTCTCCTCACATTATCTCTCCTCTCCTCACTTTGTCTCTCCTCTCCTCACTTTGTCTCTCCTCTCCACACTTTATCTCTCCTCTCCTCACTTTGTCTCTCCTCTCCACACTTTGTTCTCCTCTCCTCACTTTGTCTCTCCTCTCCTCACTTTGTCTCTCCTCTCCTCACTTTGTCTCTCCTCTCCTCACATGATCTCTCCTCTCCTCACTTTGTCTCTCCTCTCCTCACTTTGTCTCTCCTCACTTTGTCTCTCCTCTCCACACTTTGTTCTCCTCTCCTCACTTTGTCTCTCGTCTCCTCACTTTGTCTCTCGTCTCCTCACTTTGTCTCTCCTCTCCTCACTTGAGTCTCTCCTCTCCTCACTTGAGTCTCTCCTCTCCTGACTTGAGTCTCTCCTCTCCTCATTTTGTTCCTCCTCTCCTTCTTGTCAGTACCATCAGGCTTTTCTTCCATCAGTTTATTACCATCCTTTCATTCTTCTAAGCACACTGGATTTGTTTTCCTGTCCGCTCAGAAATATCCTTTGTTGATTTCTCTTTCCTACATTTTAAACATTAGCTCTACTGTTTTTGTCCTACTAGATAATAGTGAGTCCCAGAATACTGTGCTTCAGGTATAGGCAAGTTTGCTGTCTGCACCTTTGTCCTTGACCATCAATCAAAAAGCTATTTCTCATACAAATGTTAACAATCTCTCTACTCTCTCCTCCTCTCTCCTACAGCACTTGCAGAAGCAGGAGAGTGCGTGCAGCGGTGAACAGTGTGTGTACTACTGTGCCCTGTGTGACTACTCCACCAAGGCCTGTCTGAACCTGGTGCAGCACGCTCGCTCCCCCCGCCACCAGCAGAACGAGGGTCTGAGGAAGCTACAGCTCCACCAGCAGGGACTGGGAGGAGAGGAAGATGGCCTGAATCTACACCAACTCTACCACGTCAAAGATTGCCCTCAACAACAAGGTAATGGTTTAGTCATTTTTATATGGGTTTTCTTGGATTTGATTTGAAACATGGGACTTGGACCCACAGCAAGTCCTTGTTTCCCCCATTCTTTACCCACGCCCGATCCTTCCTGCTACCACAACCAAACCATCTCTTCCTCCATCTCTCCCAAAACAATTTACCACCACATTCATCTACCCCTCCCTCCGTCCCTCCCTCCTTCCCTCCATTCCTCCCTCCCTCCCTTCTTCTCTCCCTCCATCCCTCCCTCCTTTCTTCTCTCCATCCTTCCCTCCCTCTCTCCAACCCTCGCTCCCTCTCTCCATCCCTCTCACCCGCCATACTCAGATCACGTCTTTTGAGTCAGGCAGTGCAGTCCACCTAATCTCCCCAAAATGAGCACGCTGTTCCCATTATGGTGCTACGCTTATATCACCAACACACACACACACTCTGCCGTCCCCTGTGCGGGGACATCCCAGGCATCCCAGACTTATGAAACTCTGCCTTTGGGAGGATCACACACACACACACACACACACACACACACACACACACACACACACACACACACACACACACACACACACACACACACACACACACATACACGTCTTTCCCTGGAGTGAGCCTTCATTTCCTTTCTCATGACCAAAGCAATTTGGCTTTCATTTAAAAGCCCAGGGTCTGCCAGCCACTAATAAGTGTAGCAGAACTGTAAAACATTCTGAGAGACAAAAAAAAGATGAATGGTTTTCTTTGAGTCGGGGGGTTACGGTGTAGAGGGGGGGGGGGGCTGTAATTTAAACCAGAAGACACAGTCATAGTCTATTATATAATCATTCCTATGCTAATCCGGCACAATGAAATGAGTGCTTAACTTGTTTTTGCTTTGCTTGACCTGTCGGGAGGGACGGCTAACACGTTTTGAATGGCATTCCAGTGCACTTTTAGTGTGTGTGTGTGTGTGTGTGTTAGACATTAATCTGTGCTCCCCAAAGTGTCCTGTTTATATATGGACCCGCAAACCAGATGTGTCCAGTACTGAGAACCACATGTGATAGCAGCCCTCTCTACACACACACACACACACACACACACACACACACACACACACACACACACACACACACACACACACACACACACACACACACACACACACACACACACACACACACACACACACACAGCCTTGACCGTATGGAGAAAAGAAGAGAGAGCTGCCATATTGAGAGAGAAGTAGGCCGTTTATACGTTTGGTTTTAATTAGAAGTGGATCACAGGTGATTCAGATTTGGGTTGGGTCCACAAGGGAGTTGGGTCCACAAGACAAGCCAGGATAGATAAATCATTACTGTGCCTTTTAACACACACACACCCCTATTCTCCCTAAAAGTTGATTCTGTCTCACACACATACACTCACACACACTCACACACACACATTCACATACACTCACTCATACACACTCACACACACACACTCACACTCACTCACACTCACACACACACACTCACACACACACACACACACATTCACTTACACTCACTCATACACACTCACACTCACACACACTCACTTTTTTTCTCCATTCAATCTCTGCTCCTGTCCATTTCGGTCTCCTCCACAACTTACTATGCAAATCTTTTTTTCAAATGTTCCACTGTTAAACAAATTGTTTTTTTTACCCCCAGTTGTATGCCACATAGTGCATTTCCACTAAGGAGGATGTGTAGGGTTTGAGTTGAGCTGCCGGGCACGTTCTTGGACGCCCTGCTTTTACCCATACTGCATCATTTTTTGGGAACCGCGGTATTATTTCACCAAGTACCTAGTAAAACTGATTTACCTGTTTCCTTTTACACTATAAAGGAGACAGTTGGAGAGAAGTGTGGATATTCTTTTCAGGCCTTTCAGAATACCTGAACTTTCTTTGCAATGGAGCAGATGTGATTGTATAATTGCATATAGGGAACAGACTGAGTACATGTGGATGATTATGTACATGTGGATGATTATGTACATGTGGATGATTATGTACATGTGGATGATGATGTACATGTGGATGATGATGTACATGTGGATGATTATGTACATGTGGATGATGATGTACATGTGGATGATTATGTACATGTGGATGATGATGTACATGTGGATGATTATGTACATGTGGATGATTATGTACATGTGGATGATTATGTACATGTGAGTTTAGCATTTGTTTCTGCTGCTGCATAACTCCTGTCCTGTACAGTTTCTATTGGTTAGTTACTGGTTGGTATGAACCATATTTATTGAAGTGCTGAGAGGTGTCTTTCTGTTAAAGCAGAACTCTGGCACACTGGGAATAACAGCTTGCTATTGCTCAGGACTATACCTGTGAGTGGATTTCATGAAATAGGTTTGATGCTGGTTTTATTGTCTAATTAATGGGACTTGTTCTGTCTGTATGTGGGGCTAGGGAAGGTGGACGAGAGTCTCTGTAGTCGAGAAAATTGTATTTATCTCACTCTCTCTCCCACCCCTTTCCGTGTGACTTCTCAGTAAGTTGGCAGTGTAGTAATCAACATGTCTCGCTTCGTGTGGGTGTGTCTGAGAATCTCTCACTGCCCGTTGTCCCTAGGTGACGGTAACTCCCCATGTCATTCCCCAGTTGTCTCCTCATTTACTCTAGGTAAACACCATAGAGCTAAGTGTGTATGTGTGTTTGTGAGCGTGTGAGTGAGCATGTGAGTGTGATGTGGTTAAACATGAGTTTTAAGTAAAGTTCCCCCATTTGTAAATCAATGTAATCTAAGAGCTGGCCAACGCAGCTTTTTACACACACTTGAGCTTGTTAAAATGGTTTCCCCATAAAAACGTGAAACAAAAACACTCACCGCCCATGTTCTGTACCCATGTGTGTGTGTGTACGTCCTTCATGTGTGTGTGTGCACGTCCTTCATGTGTGTGTATGTGTTTATGAATCCTCCTACCCTATGGAGAATCAGCAGAGTTAAAGGAAATTTACTTGATAGAGAATGCCAGTTTAGATCCCAGACAGGGAGAATGAATTCCTCCACAACATGACACAGAGAGTTCAGCCATTTTGTTGTCTGGCTTTGAACAGCGGCCAAAAGTTGTTAGTCCAAATGAGATGATTGTTTTCCCCCCCGTGTTTGTATAACAGAGTTAGATGGTGAATAGAGCTGCTATGAGAACATTAACATAGATGTACATGCAGGACAAATGGACTGGTTCTCAGTCACGTTTTTCCATCCTCAGTTTTAAGATGAAACTAATGGCTGATAGATAATGTTTGAAACAGTGACAGACACACTGTTATGTTATTGAAGGAAAAAAACATGAAAAAAAACATGAAATGTAGTGTTAAACGATAAGAGACGAAGAATCTGAAGCGAAAAGGATTGATTATGGACCAGCCCTATGGACCAGCCCTATGGACCAGCCCTATGAACCAGCCCTATGAACCAGCCCTATGGACCCGCCCTATGGACCAGCCCTATGGACCAGCCCTATGGACCAGCCCTATGAACCAGCCCTATGAACTAGCCCTATGAACCAGCCCTATGAACCAGCCCTATGGACCAGCCCTATGAACCAGCCCTATGGACCAGCCCTATGGACCAGCCCTATGAACCAGCCCTATGAACCAGCCCTATGGACCCGCCCTATGGACCAGCCCTATGGACCAGCCCTATGGACCAGCCCTATGAACCAGCCCTATGAACTAGCCCTATGAACCAGCCCTATGAACCAGCCCTATGGACCAGCCCTATGAACCAGCCCTATGGACCAGCCCTATGGACCAGCCCTATGAACCAGCCCTATGAACCAGCCCTATGGACCAGCCCTATGAACCAGCCCTATGGACCAGCCCTATGAACTAGCCCTATGGACCAGCCCTATGGACCAGCCCTATGAACCAGCCCTATGCACCAGCCCTATGAACCAGTCCCATGCACCAGCCCTATGAACTAGCCCTATGAACCAGCCCTATGGACCAGCCCTATGAACTAGCCCTATGAACCAGCCCTATGAACCAGCCCTATGAACCAGCCCTATGCACCAGCCCTATGAACCAGTCCCATGCACCAGCCCTATGAACTAGCCCTATGAACCAGCCCTATGAACTAGCCCAAGCAGAAACAAACAACTGTTCTCCATCCATCAGACCAAGCAGAAAGAAACAACCATTCTGCATCCATCAGACCAAGCAGAACGAAACAACCGTTCTCCATCCATCAGACCAAGCAGTACGAAACAACCGTTCTCCATCCATCAGACCAAGCGGTACGAAACAACCGTTCTCCATCCATCAGACCAAGCAGAAAGAAACAACCGTTCTCCATCCATCAGACCAAGCAGTACGAAACAACCGTTCTCCATCCATCAAACCAAGCAGTACGAAACAACGTTCTCCATCCATCATACCAAGCAGTACGAAACAACCGTTCTCCATCCATCAAACCAAGCAGTACGAAACAACCGTTCTCCATCCATCAAACCAAGCAGTACGAAACAACGTTCTCCATCCATCAGACCAAGCAGTACGAAACAACCGTTCTCCATCCATCATACCAAGTAGTACGAAACAACCGTTCTCCATCCATCAGACCAAGCAGTACGAAACAACCGTTCTGCATCCATCAGACCAAGCAGTACGAAACAACCGTTCTCCAGCCATCAGACCAAGCAGAAAGAAACAACCGTTCTCCATCCATCAGACCAAGCAGTACGAAACAACCGTTCTCCATCCATCAGACCAAGCAGAAAGAAACAACCGTTCTCCATCCATCAGACCAAGCAGAAATAAACAACTGTTCTCCATCCATCAGACCAAGCAGAAAGAAACAACCGTTCTCCATCCATCAGACACTTTTAATCTTCCGTGTCTCAGAAACAGAAAAGGAGATGGGATCTTATGGAGGTAATTATTTCTGAGCTGTGTCTGTCATCCCTCCTAGGTCCCCCTCTCCTCTCCCCCCTGTACATTAAAGTGGGGGGAGAAGGCCGCCTTTGTTTGAGTCCCCCCTTTAAACAAAAGACCCCACTGACTCAGGGGGCTGAACAACACTTTAAATGCTTCTCTCTGTGTGTGTGTGTGTGTGTGAGTGTGTGTGTGCATGTGTGTGTCTCTTTTGTTTTGTTTTCTGAGTGATAAGGCTCCGGGAGGTTTGTAGTCTTGTTCAGATTAGTGTAGCCTTGCTAACCATTTACATATAGCAGCTGTAGGCCAAGCAAGGCCCTAATGGACACACACTGAGGCTGTGTGTGTGTGTATGTGTGCGTTTGTGCATGAATGTGTGCATATGTATATAGTTTATTGCCTTATTGTAGCTAAACAAAACATGCAGACTCAGTTTATGCATTTGTTTGACTAAACTCTGAGCATAATCATCCTTATGTTTTTACTATCCCTCCTCTTTCTCCTCTCCTCCCTCCTCTTTCTCCTGTCCTCCCTCCTCTTTCTCCTCTCCTCCCTCTTCCTCTCCTCTCCTCCCTCATCTTTCTCCTCTCCTCTCCTCCCTCCTCTTTCTCCTCTCC
>NC_048575.1:18262344-18272344 GCF_013265735.2 Oncorhynchus mykiss | reverse complement strand
CGTCTACAAATACCATCTCTTGGCAGTTGCCTTAGGGGACAGAAAATGTGTGTGTGTATTTTATTTTTGAGATGATTTTGCCTGTAATAGGGGCAACCCAAATTACTTTGGGCTTCTTAGACATTTTTATTTTCTTCTCTGTCTTTTTCCTCCTGTTCTGTTGGCTAAATAGTACAGCCACAACTAGAACCCCCTAGTGGAAGCCTACTGAACTAAGGAGTGTTCCACAGATGGACAACAAACATAGACAGAAAAAGCAATCCTTCTGCTCCTGTAATTATGACCAACACTTCCACACAAACCTACTACAACAGCTTTTGTAATGACTGATTATCCAGAAGCAGATTGTCTGTTTCCCTGTCTGGAACATACATTCATATTCAATTCGGTCAAATATTTTTGTAGCATTCTACCAATGTTCTCATGTCATGAAAAATAAAGACACAAAACAGAGAGATGAACATTTTTCCTGGAATCGCCTCAATCTAATTCTGAACACAATGCCTATTATTATATAGTCATAAGCTTTCAGCTCTCAGACCTCAGGTCTAGGATTACAATACAGCAGAATAGATTTGTCATGGCTTTTAAAGTAGACACGTCTGTTTTAAACACTTGTATTAGACAGTAGCATAACACTGTTAGATAAGAATCCGGTAAAGCATTATGCATTTGGATACTGACCATCATAGGCCTATTTTCAGCAGGCGGGCAGACAGTCTATCCTCCATTTTGTAGTGTTCTCAGAATGTCCTTTTCTCTCAGGTTTAATTCCCTAGAAACCAAGAGATAACACCAGTGATGAGCTAAATAGATAACCTGGTTTCCTGTGAGGGCTTGTGTGCCCATCTCTTTGAATGTCTTTGTGTATGTCTCTATGTATACGTGTCTATGAGTGGATGCATTTGGGCATGTACTGTATGTGTGTGTGTGTGTGTGTGTGTGTGTGTGTGTGTGTGTGTGTGTGCGTGTGTGCGTGTGTGTGTGTGCGTGTGTGTGTGTGTGCGTGTGTGCGTGCGTGCGTGTGTGTGTGCTAGGGATGTGTGTGCTAGGGGTGTGTGTGTGTGTGTGTGTGTGTGTGTGTCTTTGTGTGTCTTCTGTGTCTTGTGTTTAATCAGTATTATGTTTCACTGGTCTCTCTCTCTCTGGTGTAGCAGTCCAAGCACCAGATAGATGGATAGATGTGACAGGTAGATCTCACACACACACACACACACACTTTCGTAGTGTGTGTGAGAGAGAGAGAGAGGGAGAGCGAGGGGGGAGAGAGAGGGGGGAGAGAGAGGGGGGAGGGAGAGAGGAGAGAGACGGGGGAGAGAGAGAGAGAGAGGGGGAGCTAGAGAAAGATAGGGGAGAGACAGAGAGAGAGAGAGAGGGGGGAGAAGGTGGGAGATTAGGAGAGAGAGAGGGGGAGAAGGTGGGAGATTAGGAGAGAGAGGGGGGGAGGGGGGTAGAGAGAGATAGAGGGGGGAGAGAGAGAGAGACGGGGGGAGAGAGACATAGAGGGGGGAGAGAGAGAGAGGGTGAGAGAGAGAGGGGGGGGAGAAGGGGGGAGAGAAGGCCAGTCACACATAAAGCTGGGTATTGAAAGCAAAAACAAGATCTCTCTTTCTCTCGCCCTCTATCCCTCTATGCCTGGGCCAGACAGGGTCACATTGGCGAGTGTGTGTTATATTTCCACCCATAGTGTGTGTGTGTGTGTGTGTTTGTGTGTGTGTGTGTGTGTGTGTGTGTGTGTGTGTGTGTGTGTGTGTGTCCGTGTGCCTGTGTGTGTGTGGATCAAATGGCCTGTTGGCCAGATGTTTATAATCGGGGGCTGAATGAATATTGGACAGAGAGAAAGGATGAGAGTAGAAGAAGGAGAGGACAAAAGGAATCTGTTGAAATTATTTTTCAGTCCAGGAATAATCCTTCAGTTTTGCCTCTGTATCCTCTCTGTGTTGCCTCTGTATCCTCTCTGTGTTGCCTCTGTATACTCTCTGTGTTGCCTCTGTATCCTTGTGTTGCCTCTGTATCCTCTCTGTGTTGCCTCTGTATCCTCTCTGTGTTGCCTCTGTATCCTCTCTGTGTTGCTTCTGTATCCTTTCTGTGTTGCCTCTGTGTCCTCTCTGTGTTGCCTCTGTATCATCTCTGTGTTGCCTCTGTATCCTCTCTGTATCCTCTCTGTGTTGCCTCTGTATCCTCTCTGTGTTACCTCTGTATCCTCTCTGTGTTGCCTCTGTATCCTCTCTGTGTTGCCTCTGTATCCTCTCTGTATCCTCTCTGTGTTGCCTCTGTATCCTCTCTGTGTTGCCTCTGTATCCTTTCTGTTTTGCCTCTGAATCCTCTCTGTGTTGTCTCTGTATCCTCTCTGTGTTGTCTCTGTATCCTCTCTGTGTTGGCTCTGTATCCTCTCTGTGTTGTTTCTGTATCCTCTCTGTGTTGGCTCTGTATCCTCTCTGTGTTGCCTCTGTATGATGGTGTTTGTCATTTCAGCACCAAGCCGCAGGTTGTCTCTCTGTGTGTGTGTGTGTGTGTGTGTCTCTGTGTGTGTGTCTCTGTGTGTGTGTGTGTCTCTGTGTGTGTGTGTGTGTGTCTCTGTGTGTGTGTGTGTGTGTGTGTGTGTGTGTCTGTGTGTGTGATTCTGTGTGTGTGTGTGTGTGTGTGAGACTCTGTGTGTGTGTGTGTGACTCTGTGTGTGTGTGTGTGTGTGTCTCTGTGTCTGTGTGTGTGTGTGGGGGGGGGGGGGGTGCAAGTGTTTTTTTGAACCTTTTGAAGATGTCTCTCCTTTTAAACATTTTCTTTTTGTTATTAAAAATCAGTAATACCACACACACACACACACACACACACATCCCCAACACTCCTAGGGCTGAAATTAAACCCCAAACACCAAATAATGGATAAATGGTGTCTGTTCAGCAAGATGTGGAGCTTTAATCTCAGCCATGTTTATTCATATGATGACACAGTCGCTTAGGAGAACACGAGGTGTTTCTGCCTCGACACAGTGCCTGGGCCACAACATTGAAATGAAACTTGAGGGCTTGTCATAATTGACAACAACAAAGGCGATTAGTACCAGTGCTGATACAATCATTTTATACAGAAGTTAGTGTGCCTTTGTCTTTCTGTTTGCTTGTTCTTCCTGTTTGACTAAGTATTGATGCTGACACTACAGGCTGTGCGGTGGTGACGAGCCTTCTGGCCTTGGTTTCAGATGATGCATGGGAGAATAGGCGTTTATGGGCGAGGGTGTATTTCAGTAGGAGAGAGATGGTTGTACAGTCAGTCAAAGTATCCACGCCATTTCATTTCTGTCTTCCATCAGAACCCTCTTATATTTTTCCTCAGATGTCCTCCAACCTTTAGCAGGCTAATCTAAAATACAATCGCCAGCGCAGAGGAAATGGCTTCAGCATGTGTGTGTGTGTGTGTGTGTGTGTGTGTGTGTGTGTGTGTGTGTGTGTGTGTGTGTGTGTGTGTGTGTGTGTGTGTGTGTGTGTGTGTGTGTGTCTGTCTGTTGGTGCTCTGTAGGCTTCTTTCAGGAGCCCGGCTCTCTGGGTTGATGTTTAGTATTGTAGACATGCTGCATTAACCACATCTGGGGTAGATTTAAATACCTGTTAAATACTCTGAAATCCAGGGGGAAAGTAGAGAGAAAGGAGGTAGAGATATACAGGAGGGAGAGAGAGGAGGTAGAGATATACAGGAGGGAGAGAGAGGAGGTAGAGATATACAGGAGGGAGAGAGAGGAGGTAGAGATATACAGGAGGGAGAGAGAGGAGGTAGAGATATACAGGAGGGAGAGAGAGGAGGTAGAGATATACAGGAGGGAGAGAGAGGAGGTAGAGATATACAGGAGGGAGAGAGAGGAGGTAGAGATATACAGGAGAGAGAGAGAGGAGGTAGAAATATACAGGAGAGAGAGAGAGAGAGGAGGTAGAGATATACAGGAGAGAGAGAGAGAGAGAGAGAGAGAGAGCTATAGAAAGGTAGAGAGTGTAAGAGAGAGAGAGAGAGGAGGTAGAGATATGCAGGAGAGAGAGAGAGAGAGAGAGAGAGAGAGAGGGCTATAGAAAGGTAGAGAGTGTAAGAGAGAGAGAGAGAGAGATCAGTGAGTCGGGAAGGTTATTGCTGAGGGAGTATTACCACTGGCCCTTGACTGAATGGAGCACGGTGTTGTGTTTCAAAGAACCAGTCACCACAAACACACACACACACACACACACACACACACACACACACACACACACACACATACACACACGATAAACTATAGAGCCCAAACCAGAACCATGCGGCGCAGGAATGTGACATCACAGCAGCCACAGGGCCCCCAGAGTAAAACACGCGCACACACACACACACACACACACACACACACACACACACAGGTCTTAAATTACAACACACACACACACAGGAACCGATAGGGGTGTATGGAGTAATCAGCGTCACACTCATACTGAACTGAACATAACAAGGCGAGACAGAGGAGAGCTTATGATTACAGTACATCAGACCTATTCTTATCTAGGAACAGGCACTTCAAGTACTACTATCATAAACAATCTAAATATACTAATATATCATGAAATATGTAATAACCTAAATATTTTATAATATAGCTTTTTCTTCATTTTTAATGCCAGTCCATCAAACAGCTATAATTTTGTTGGGGATTTTATTCTGGGTATTTTGGTGATTTAGGATAAATAAGAGAAATAAAGCAGGGAATATTTTTCCTGTTTTTCTCTAATGAGGAGAATCACTGCCCTGAGGATCCAAATTAGACCTAACTGTGTCTTCAGCCTGCTTAATGAATCCAGCCATTTTGAGCCTGCCGCGTGTCCAGTTTCGACTGAGTCCTTCACTGGAGACATAATGACCTGGCATGGTCGTTAAGGTCCCTCAGGGAGAGAGAGACAGAGTGGTCTCAGAGCAGGTCATTAAGCTGCTCACAAACACACACACAGACAGAGATCCCTGCTAACGAAAACAGAGAGAGAGACTCAATATGTCCATATGTCTACCCCCTCCCCCTCTCTATATGTCTTACATTGTCATTTGTCGCTGTCTCTCTTTCTATATCCCTCTCTCTCCCTCTCCACATCTCTCTCCCTCTCCACATCTCTCTCCCTCTCCACATCTCTCTCCCTCTCCACATCTCTCTCCCTCTCCACATCTCTCTCCCTCTCCACATCTCTCTCCGTTTTCCTTTTGTCCCCTCTCCAATATGACTTTATCTTCATTCGGCCATTTTATGGAATGTGAGATTCAATTCCACCACTGGCCGCCTGTGGGTAAAGTAGTCCTCAACTTTGTCCTGACCACTGGTCCAGGATCAGATGTGTTTCCATCCCCCTAAAGGGACAAGGGAAGAGTAATCTGATCCTAGATCTGTGGTTAGGGCCAAGTCCTACCTCAGTAGCCCGCTTTAATGTTCAATCCGGCCCACATCAAAGAGTGTCCCATCGGGATGAAGAAACTCACACACGGACCACAGTTTAACCCGCCAAGGGTGTGTGTGTTTGCGGTTTGGGGGCATGTGGGGGCGGGAGCTGTGTGTGCGTGGGGAGGGGGGTTGTAAAAGTTTGGTCTGTGCTACTCCTGGTAGCGATTAAGTTGAAGGTTTAAAGTCGCTGCCGCAGAATCGACACACGCAAACACACACACACACACACACACACACACACACACACACACACACACACACACACACACACACACACACACACACACACACACACACACACACACACACACACACGCAATTAATGCACTCACTCTCATTCACACACAATGTTACATTCACTCATTCACCAATACACACACACTCTCTTTCGCTTACACACCAGCACACACACACACACACACACACACACACACAGTGATCTGTGTTCTAGCTGGCAGGGTCAGTCGGAGGGCAACCGTTGTGATGATGTATAGGCTGAGATTGTCTGGGAATGTCCTCGATCTGGAAACACATTCCACACACACACACACACACACACACACACACACACACACACACACACACACACACACGCACACACAACATAACCAAACCCCCAAAGAGAGAGAGGGAAAAGGGTCTGATGAGACCCAGATGATAGATGCTGTTCTTTTCTCCATTTCTTTTCCATTCTCCTTTATCTCCTTCCCTTTCCATTCTCCTTTATCTCTGTCCCTTTCCACTCTCCTTTATCTCTGTCCCTTTCCACTCTCCTTTATCTCCTTCCCTTTCCATTCTCCTTTATCTCTGTCCCTTTCCACTCTCCTTTATCTCTGTCCCTTTCCACTCTCCTTTATCTCTGTCCCTTTCCACTCTCCTTTATCTCTGTCCTGTTCCCCTCTCCTTTATCTCTGTCCTGTTCCCCTCTCCTTTATCTCTGTCCTGTTCCCCTCTCCTTTATCTCTGTCCTGTTCCCCCTCCTTTATCTCTGTCCTGTTCCCCTCTCCTTTATCTCTGTCCCTTTCCACTCTCCTTTATCTCTGTCCCTTTCCCCTCTCCTTTATCTCTGTCCCTTTCCCCTCTCCTTTATCTCTGTCCTGTTCCCCCTCCTTTATCTCTGTCCTGTTCCCCTCTCCTTTATATCTGTCCTGTTCCCCTCTCCTTTATCTCTGTCCTGTTCCCCCTCCTTTATCTCTGTCCTGTTCCCCTCTCCTTTATCTCTGTCCTGTCCCCCTCCTTTATCTCTGTCCTGTTCCCCCTCCTTTATCTCTGTCCTGTTCCCCCTCCTTTATCTCTGTCCCTTTCCCCTCTCCTTTATCTCTGTCCTGTTCCCATCTCCTTTATCTCTGTCCCTTTCCCCTCTTCTTTATCTCTGTCCTGTTCCCCTCTCCTTTATCTCTGTCCTGTTCCCCCTCCTTTATCTCTGTCCTGTTCCCCTCTCCTTTATCTCTGTCCCTTTCCACTCTCCTTTATCTCTGTCCTGTTCCCCTCTCCTTTATCTCTGTCCTGTTCCCCTCTCCTTTATCTCTGTCCTGTTCCCTCTCCTTTATCTCTGTCCCTTTCCACTCTCCTTTATCTCTGTCCCTTTCCACTCTCCTTTATCTCTGTCCCTTTCCCCTCTCCTTTATCTCTGTCCTGCTCCTCTCTCCTTTATCTCTGTCCTGTTCCCCTCTCCTTTATCTATGTCCTGTTCCCCTCTCCTTTATCTCTGTCCTGTTCCCCTCTCCTTAATCTCTGTCCTGTTCCCCTCTCCTTTATCTCTGTCCTGCTCCTCTCTCCTTTATCTCTGTCCTGTTCCCCTCTCCTTTATCTCTCTTCTAATCACCTCTCATTTATCTCTGTCCTGTTCCCCCTCCTTTATCGCTGTCCTGTTCCCCCTCCTTTATATCTGTCCTGTTCCCCTCTCCTTTATCTCTGTCCTGTTCCCTCTCCTTTATCTCTGTCCTGTTCCCCTCTCCTTTATCTCTGTCCTGTTCCCCCTCCTTTATCTCTGTCCCTTTCCACTCTCCTTTATCTCTGTCCCTTTCCACTCTCCTTTATCTCTGTCCCTTTCCATTCTCCTTTATCTCTGTCCCTTTCCACTCTCCTTTATCTCTGTCCCTTTCCACTCTCCTTTATCTCTGTCCCTTTCCACTCTCCTTTATCTCCTTCCCTTTCCATTCTCCTTTATCTCTGTCCCTTTCCACTCTCCTTTATCTCCTTCCCTTTCCAATCTCCTTTATCTCTGTCCCTTTCCACTCTCCTTTATCTCTGTCCCTTTCCACTCTCCTTTATCTCTGTCCCTTTCCACTCTCCTTTATCTCTGTCCTGTTCCCCTCTCTTTTATCTCTGTCCTGTTCCCCTCTCCTTTATCTCTGTCCTGTTCCCCTCTCCTTTATCTCTGTCCTGTTCCCCTCTCCTTTATCTCTGTCCCTTTCCACTCTCCTTTATCTCTGTCCCTTTCCCCTCTCCTTTATCTCTGTCCCTTTCCCCTCTCCTTTATCTCTGTCCTGTTCCCCCTCCTTTATCTCTGTCCTGTTCCCCTCTCCTTTATCTCTGTCCTGTTCCCCTCTCCTTTATCTCTGTCCTGTTCCCCCTCCTTTATCTCTGTCCTGTTCCCCTCTCCTTTATCTCTGCCCTGTTCCCCTCTCCTTTATCTCTGTCCTGTTCCCCCTCCTTTATCTCTGTCCTGTTCCCCTCTCCTTTATCTCTGTCCTGTTCCCCTCTCCTTTATCTCTGTCCTGTTCACATCTCCTTTATCTCTGTCCTGTTCCCCTCTCCTTTATCTATGTCCTGTTCCCCTCTCCTTTATCTCTGTCCTTTTCCCATCTCCTTTATCTCTGTCCTGTTCCCCTCTCCTTTATCTCTGTCCTGTTCCCCTCTCCTTTATCTCTGTCCAGTTCCCCCTCTATCTCTGTCCTGTTCCCCTCTCCTTTATCTCTGTCCCTTTCCACTCTCCTTTATCTCTGTCCTGTTCCCCCTCCTTTATCTCTGTCCTGTTCCCCTCTCCTTTATCTCTGTCCCTTTCCCCTCTCCTTTATCTCTGTCCTGTTCCCCCTCCTTTATCTCTGTCCTGTTCCCTCTCCTTTATCTCTGTCCTGTTCCCCTCTCCTTTATCTATGTCCTGTTCCCCCTCCTTTATCTCTGTCCTGTTCCCCTCTCCTTTATCTCTGTCTTGTTCCCATCTCCTTTATCTCTGTCCTGTTCCCCCTCCTTTATATCTGTCCTGTTCCCCCTCATTTATCTCTGTCCTGTTTCCCTCTCCTTTATCTCTGTCCTGTTCCCCCTCCTTTATCTCTGTCCTGTTCCCCTCTCCTTTATCTCTGTCCCTTTCCCCTCTCCTTTTTCTCTGTCCTGTTCCCCCTCCTTTATCTCTGTCCTGTTCCCCCTCCTTTATCTCTGTCCCTTTCCCCTCTCCTTTATCTCTGTCCTGTTCCCCTCTCCTTTATCTCTGTCCCTTTCCCCTATCCTTTATCTCTGTCCTGTTCCCCTCTCCTTTATCTCTGTCCTGTTCCCCCTCCTTTATCTCTGTCCTGTTCCCCTCTCCTTTATCTCTGTCCTGTTCCCCTCTCCTTTATCTCTGTCCTGTTCCCCTCTCCTTTATCTCTGTCCCTTTCCCCTATCCTTTATCTCTGTCCTGTTCCCATCTCCTTTATCTCTGTCCTGTTCCCCCTCCTTTATCTCTGTCCTGTTCCCCTCTCCTTTATCTCTGTCCTGTTCCCCTCTCCTTTATCTCTGTCCTGTTCCCCCTCCTTTATATCTGTCCTGTTCCCCTCTCCTTTATCTCTGTCCTGTTCCCATCTCCTTTATCTCTGTCCTGTTCCCCTCTCCTTTATCTCTGTCCTGTTCCCATCTCCTTTATCTCTGTCCTGTTCCCCCTCCTTTATCTCTGTCCTGTTCCACTCTCCTTTATCTCTGTCCCTTTCCACTCTCCTTTATCTCTGTCCTGTTCCCCTCTCCTTTATCTCTGTCCTGTTCCCCTCTCCTTTATCTCTGTCCTGTTCCCTCTCCTTTATCTCTGTCCCTTTCCACTCTCCTTTATCTCTGTCCCTTTCCACTCTCCTTTATCTCTGTCCCTTTCCCCTCTCCTTTATCTCTGTCCTGCTCCTCTCTCCTTTATCTCTGTCCTGTTCCCCTCTCCTTTATCTCTGTCCTGTTCCCCTCTCCTTTATCTCTGTCCTGTTCCCCTCTCCTTAATCTCTGTCCTGTTCCCCTCTCCTTTATCTCTGTCCTGCTCCTCTCTCCTTTATCTCTGTCCTGTTCCCCTTTCCTTTATCTCTCTTCTAATCACCTCTCATTTATCTCTGTCCTGTTCCCCCTCCTTTATCGCTGTCCTGTTCCCCTCTCCTTTATCTCTGTCCTGCTCCTCTCTCCTTTATCTCTGTCCTGTTCCCCTCTCCTTTATCTCTATTCTAATCACCTCTCCTTTATCTATGTCCTGTTCCCCTCTCCTTTATCTCTGTCCTGTTCCCCTCTCCTTTATCTCTGTCCTGTTCCCCCTCCTTTATCTCTGTCCTGTTCCCCCTCCTTTATCTCTGTCCTGTTCCCCTCTCCTTTATCTCTGTCCTGTTCCCCCTCCTTTAT